>NW_021358997.1:0-290 GCF_001605985.2 Dendrobium catenatum | reverse complement strand
ATGATGCTGTATGTTTGGATGGTCTGAGCTTCTCAGGCAACCATACATGCCATTACCATAGGATTCATTTAAAATCATTACTTGAAAACTGCTACACTTGTCTTATTTCATGAATTACCATTGGAATGTTGCTTTTTTTTTATAAGTTTGGAATTTAGCCATCGGTTGCATATGGGTGCTATGGTATTTCTCTATTTTCTATGGAAATGATGTTGTATGTTTGGATGGTTTGAGCTTCTCAGGCAACCATACGTACCATTGCAATGGGATTCATTTAAAATCATTACTTG
>NW_021358996.1:0-298 GCF_001605985.2 Dendrobium catenatum | reverse complement strand
TACTTCTCTTCCCTTGATTCTGTTAATAAATATTCAATTTTGATCCATTCCCTCTTGATTTTTCAAAAATCCCATTCATTTTTGATATCACTCCTAGAAAATCTAACAAAATGTCATTACTATTTTAATCGAGAGTTTTCGTAGGGGACTCTATCTCCCTACGATGTAATTAAATATGAGAGCTTGCGCTCGTAGGAGATTTGGAACTACACGCACCTGATTTTAAGAATTGATTTTTCAAAACTCAATCGGATTTCTTTGGGAAAACTTAAGATACTAGTGATCATTATTATCATAT
>NW_021358995.1:0-208 GCF_001605985.2 Dendrobium catenatum | reverse complement strand
CCATTAAATGACAAGCATAATACTAAGTTAAGTGTTACAGAGATGAGGATGTTTAGGTGGATGAGTGGATTTACTTTTCACTCTCTCTCTTGTTCTCTCCCTCTCACTCTCTTTACACTCTCCCTCTCTTTTCTCTCTCCCTCTCCCTCTCCCTCTCTTTTCTATCTCTCCCTCTTGATCTCTCGCTCTCTCTAACACTTGCTATCTA
>NW_021358994.1:0-240 GCF_001605985.2 Dendrobium catenatum | reverse complement strand
TGAAGCCCAACATTCAGATTAAGTTGGGACACTTCTGGATGGTTCTGGAATCTCAAAGTGTCCCCTACTTTTTTTCCTTGGTACTGTTAATAACTGCTCAACCTTGCTCCAATCCCTTTTGAGATTCCAAAATTCACCTCCTTTTTGATATCACTCCTGGAAAATCCAACAAAATTTTATCACTATTTTAATTAAGAGTCTTTGTGGGGGACTCTACTCCCTACGATGTAATTAATTACA
>NW_021358993.1:0-343 GCF_001605985.2 Dendrobium catenatum | reverse complement strand
ATACGAGAGATTATTAGGTGCGGAGGCGGACGGGGAGAATCGTCCGCACAAGCATTGGGTAACTAGCGGTACCTGCACTCGGTACCGCTAGGTACCCAGTGCTTGTGCAGATGGTGTGCACTTCACACCTAATAATTTTCTGCTGTATACAGCCCTCACCCGTGACTTTCCTCTTTGCTTTTTTTACCTGTTAGCTAGTTTTGATCTTCGACAAAGAGACTAGCTCGCTGGCCTAACAAGTGACTTGGAACACATTTTTTTAAGGGTTTATGGTTTATGATTTTTTAGGATTCAGGGTTTAAAGTTTAGGTCTTTTTCAAAAAAAAAAAAAAAAGGGTGGAAT
>NW_021358992.1:0-267 GCF_001605985.2 Dendrobium catenatum | reverse complement strand
TCTTTAATTTTTAAAAGTAACTTGTAAAAATAATAAAATAGTTAAATAAATATATTATCTTATGAAAATAATAAAAGAATTAAATAACATTATTATGATAGGTTGTTTTGATAATGTTGTAGATTTGATAGATTTGTCATCTTCAAAGAAATTTAGAAATTATGTTCCTAAAGCCTTTTGATTGCTTTATGATTTCATTCACATCTAGGCATATTGTTCTCTTCAAGGAATTCCTACTATGATGGTTGTACTAAGAAAAAGTCCCTT
>NW_021358991.1:0-246 GCF_001605985.2 Dendrobium catenatum | reverse complement strand
ATATATAAATACAAACACAATCACAATCAAATCCTAGATCTGATAGAACTCTAAGACTAGGTGCAAGTGCATCATTCACATGCAACTTGAAATATAATAGAGATAAAGAGAAATTTGATGAGTAAATAATTGAAACCCTTCCCCATCAAATTTATTCAAATAAGCTTAATACCTTAATAATATGAAAATATTTTAAAATTAAATTTCAAATTTTTTTTTAATTATTTAAGTTAATAATTAATCAAA
>NW_021358990.1:0-340 GCF_001605985.2 Dendrobium catenatum | reverse complement strand
CTCGTTCCCGCCTCGTACCTACGAGCTTACCGGGCCGATTCGTGACAGTGGCATTGTGAGCCGTTGTATTTTTTTTATTTTATTTGCTTATGTGTTTTCTTTCCCGTAGTACCCCTCTTATGGGAGTTGTCGTATGTAAGCCCAAAGGGCGTTTGTATCTTTTGTTTCGAGTCATGTTGTAGGAGGCTATTTAAGGCCCCACTTTATTCTATTATGGGGATGAATGATTATGATGAAATTTCTTCTACTCTTGTGTTGTGAGAGCCTTTGAGAGTTCTTGGAGAGTTTTAGAGAGATCCCTTGGAGAGGGAGATCGGCGTATCACCCACCAACCTTGGAG
>NW_021358989.1:0-790 GCF_001605985.2 Dendrobium catenatum | reverse complement strand
ACTCTAGGTAGAGTATTTTGTCGGCTTTGACTTGATCTTGTAGTTCTTGGTCTTCCAACATTCCTCTGAGATGCAGTATTCATCTTTGACTCTCTTGCTGGTCTTTGCCCCAGAGTAGGATAGTTCTTAGCTATAAGACCCGGTTGATGACACCAAAAACAAGTATTTGTACCAGATAAGCATTCTCCTTTATGTTGTCTTCCAGACTTGTTACAACTGTTCACACTTGAACTGTCACTACTGCTAGACTTTGTGTTTTTTCAATTAAATTTCCCACATTGTAAAAAAGATTTGTTATGTGAATCCTGAGAGACTCCCATAACCTCACTACTTTTCCTCTTCTGAAAATCACGTCTCCTTTGAGTATTTTATATGTCTGCTTCTATCTTTCTAGCTTTTTCCACTAGCACTACATAATCTTCAATTTCAAAAGGAACAAGGGGTTGCCTAATTACATCCTTCAGTCCAGATAAAAACTTGTGACATTTTTCCCCTGTCGTTTGTATTAACTAGGGAGCATATCTGGATAGAGTGGTGAATTCAGCTTCATACTGCATCATTGATCTTTCTCCTTGTACTAATCTCATAAATTTATCTTGCATCTGTCTTATCACTATAAGAGGCACGAACCAATCTATAAATATCAGAGTGAAGTCATCCCACTTGATTTGTATATTTTGGATTCCTCCAAATTTATCTTGATATAGTCCTCTCCACCACCTTTCAGCTTCTCCTTCGAGTGCAAAGGTTGCTAAGGCAACTTTTCTCTCTTCTGGACAGTTCATACCTT
>NW_021358988.1:0-1283 GCF_001605985.2 Dendrobium catenatum | reverse complement strand
CATAGCATTTCTTCCCATTTCCTTGGATTGTCCTGCACCAAACATCTCAACATATTCCCCAACGTGCGGTTTACCACTTCGGTCTGGCCGTCCGTTTGTGGATGATACGCCGAACTGAGTTTAAGGTCTGTATTGAGCCTTTTCCACAATTCACGCCAGAAGTGACTCACAAATTTCACGTCTCTATCGGACGTGAGGCTGCGCGGCACACCATGAAGCCGGACTATTTCTTTGAAGAAAAGCTGTGCTATGTTGACCGCATCGAAGGTTTTTTTACAAGGGATGAAGTGCGCCATCTTCGAGAACCGGTCGACCACCACCATGATAGAATCGGAGCCTCTCTTGGTCCGCGGTAAGCCCAATACAAAATCAAGTGACAAATCTTCCCATATAGAATCGGGAATTGGCAAGGGAAGATAGAGGCCCGTATTTTGTGCTGTACCTTTGAAACGTTGGCAGACAAAGCATTTCTCAATAAATCTTGTGACATCGCGCCTTAAGTGTGGCCAGAAGAAACGCGATTGTAAAATTGAAATAGTTTTATCTCTGCCTAAGTGAGCGGCCAGGCCCCCGCAATGCAGTTCGCGGATCAATTGTTGGCGCCAAGATGAATCCGGAATACAAAGGCTATTACCTTTGAAGAGAAACCCCTGCTGTAGGGAATAATCCAATGTTGGGTGGCCTGCATTGCAAACTTCCCAGACTTGAGAAAAGTCTTTATCGGAATTGTAAAGCTCCTGCAACGTCTGTAGCCCTGTAATTTCTGTCTGCAACCGAACTAATAATGCGGAACGCCGACTCAACGCGTCTGCGACGCGGTTACTCCGCCCGGCTTTGTGTTTGATTACGAAAATGAAGCGCTGGAAGAAGACTATCCAACGAGCGTGCATCCGGTTTACATTTTTTTGACTGTTAATATATTGTAATGCGTGATTATCACTGCACAAGACGAAATCCCGGTGCAGGAGGTAATGTTCCCACTGCTTTAACGCGCGGACCACGGCATATAATTCTTGCTCATATGCCGACCACTTCTGACGGGATGCACTTAATTTTTCGCTGAAATATTCCACAGGCTTATCGTCTTGTGACAAAACAGCTCCTACTCCGATAGCAGAGGCGTCCGTATCAACTTGGAATGGCTTATCGAAGTCGGGAAAAGCTAACACCGGTGCTGTGCTGAGCGCGGCTTTGATCAACTCAAAGCTCTGCTGTTGATTCGGCCCCCAAGAGAACGTAGAAGACCTCAAACAATTTGTGATGGGTGCAGTGATTTCTCCGAA
>NW_021358987.1:0-928 GCF_001605985.2 Dendrobium catenatum | reverse complement strand
TTGGATAAATAATTGTCACAATCTCATAATACAAGTGTATGGCATACATACATGGTATAATTCATTCATTATGGTTATATATATGTGAAAATAAATATACTAATTTTTTAATGAATGCTAATAGTCATGATTCATATGTACATTTTATAACACTAGACTGCTGCAATGAGCTTAACATTGAGTATAATATTACTTATTTAATATGTTATGTATGCTATGAAATTTGGGTACTTAAAAAAGACTAGCTAGATATGATTAACTGATTCTAGTTAGCTAGAGACATATTACCATATATAGAAGGATGAGCTGATAGACTTTCCTTTAAAATATGATTTATGGTGTAGTACTACAAGGAATGCATAAGGAAACATATTGATATGATATGATACACCATCGGGAAAGAAGTGATGACTTATGGTAGGAAAGCCACCTGACCTAAATGACTTATAGTAATATGACTTATCCTTGAAACATGATTGATATGATTGAGACTAGTTCCTGTAGTTTTAGCGTATATGACTGGATACAAAAAAGAATAAATTTTTGCGGACACGGATTTATTGAATTGAGATAGATAAAAAATGTTATATAACTAATGGTTATAAAAATGATAGAGTTTACTAGCCCTTTGTATGGCTAATGGCTACTAATTACTGCTCTTAATATATGTAATTATACCGATGTTTACTAATCATATGATGTATTACTATTTTATTGATTGTTATATATTTTTATAGTTATATGTTTATACTTATATTAACAGAAGAATTACATGCATATTATTTGTAGTGCATTGCATGAATTTTATTTTTAGGTTTTTGTAACCTATTGAGCTATTAGCTCACTATGACATTTTTCATTTATTCAAGAAGGGGTCAAGAACTAGTGGAGTGTGTTGCAAACTATTTTCATGGCTTATGTTTTGATG
>NW_021358986.1:0-254 GCF_001605985.2 Dendrobium catenatum | reverse complement strand
TAGCTGAGGATAATCAAGAAGTTCAAAAACTCAGCCCACCGGATTTGACCCTTCAAGGAGAAGATGAATTTGATGTCTTATCAGATGGTGATACCCCTGAAATTAATTTTCAAGGGAGTCCTGTCGTGATAGACTTTTCAGATTCAGATTCTCATTCAGAAAATGACAATCAACCGCCTAAGGAGAGCGTAGACCTCCCCGTAGTTTGTCCTTCCGATGAAATCGTGCAAGTGCAACTACGCGGTGGCAAGGTT
>NW_021358985.1:0-282 GCF_001605985.2 Dendrobium catenatum | reverse complement strand
CAAGGAAAATTTTTTACACCCATTGATGGATCTTCTTATTCTAATGCCACTAATATGGAATCTATCATAAACATTATTATTTCACCTTTATTGAATGATGATCTCGGCTCCATAGGAAGGAAGAAACAAATAATGAATAGCTTTCAGATGGTACTCCAATTGATAATTCTGACCGATTACTCGATCAGTCGGGTATTGAGTATAATATTGTTGGTGATGTTAGCAAAGGTAACTGTCATGTTTTACAAGAGGATGTTAATTTGGAGGGGGTGCTGGTGGACA
>NW_021358984.1:0-229 GCF_001605985.2 Dendrobium catenatum | reverse complement strand
GATAATTTTCTATTCGATTAAAATCGCGTAGAATCAAGTTCGACTGGTAAAATCTTCGTAAAATACAATCAAATCGTGTGCAATAATCATATCTATAACATATCAAAAGTTGTGCGGTGAAAGTTGTGCCAAATCCAAATCACGTTGAAAAGTCGACTACGAAAATACAAAACAAATCATAACTCGGTCAAAGCTCAATATCTTTGAAAACAGAAATAGGGTTCGGAGT
>NW_021358983.1:0-383 GCF_001605985.2 Dendrobium catenatum | reverse complement strand
ATTAGGTCCAAAGAAATGCAATTGAAATTAACCAAGAGAATTCTTTCAAAGTTCTAGGAGATTTAAATGCAAAGTACAATTAACAAAAGTCCAACATTTAACAATGAGAATTTCACCACGAGGACCGTCTCACTCACTTATTAGTAGGCTTTTAGCAGAGAAAGAAGAGCCATATAATGAGAGATATTACCACTACAAAGATGGCGCCGAAGAACTTTGTTGGTGGAGAGGTAGCCGGTGGGGATGGATGTAATGGGTGTCTTACGAGGCTCCAATCGTAGCTTGAGAACCATTGGTCGATGATGCTCACAAGAATCGGGATGCATCGATCCAAGTATTCTTCAACTGTGGCGTCGTCTTCAAATCCTACGTGAAAGCACGGA
>NW_021358982.1:0-251 GCF_001605985.2 Dendrobium catenatum | reverse complement strand
ATCAAACTCCCCTTCTTGAAGACTCAGCTCCCGATGAGTCAATTCTTGTTTTCTTACGAGGAGGCGAAGACTGAGCATCCAGCTCTTGAATCTTTGCTTCAAATTTCTTCAGGATTTCTTCTCGTTCTTATAGGAACTGATCTTGCAAACGTTGTTTCTTCTTCATGTATCTTTCTGTACATAAATGCATCCATGACTGAAGTTTATATAGCTTGAATTCCAAGGGATTTGTTGAATCGGGAATCCATCTG
>NW_021358981.1:0-310 GCF_001605985.2 Dendrobium catenatum | reverse complement strand
CAGAAAGAAGGAGTGAACACCAAGAGTTTTTACGTGGGAAACCCAAAAATGGGAAAAACCACGGGGCCTTGCCCAGTTGCAAATTTCCATTAGTGTTTTTGTAGATTACAAATGGCGGACTTCTTCCCACAAGTCGGGATAATCCAAATACAACTTGTCTCTTCCACGAAATTCAAAAAATCTTGCGAATTCCCTGCGTTTCCTGAAAATCCGGCAGAGTTCCGGCGTCTCCAGGCGGCAGGAAAAACTCCGGCGGCGGTGGTCGAGGAGGTAAGGAATCTCCTATTCCCCTTTCTCCTTCTCCTTCTCT
>NW_021358980.1:0-232 GCF_001605985.2 Dendrobium catenatum | reverse complement strand
AGACCTACAGGAGGATTGCTGCTGAGCTTTATTGGAATGGTATGCATAGAGATGTAGAGGAGATGGTGGCCAGATGTGAGATTTGTCAGAGGAACAAATACATGGCTATGTCACCAGGGGGGCTACTACAGCCGTTGGCGTTACCAGGACGAGTGTGGGAGGAAATATCCATGGACTTCATAGATGGGTTGCCCCGCTCAGAAGGCTTCACAGTGATCCTGGTGGTGGTGGA
>NW_021358979.1:0-511 GCF_001605985.2 Dendrobium catenatum | reverse complement strand
TAAACTTAAGATTAACTCCTGATGCAATCAAATTGATCTCAAATTACATACAAACTAGGAAATCCTTAAAATTACCACAAAATGACAATAGTATGAAAATAGTGACGACACATACGACTTTATAACATAAAACTCATAAAATTGCTTTTCAATCATCGAGAAGAAAGATACAAATGGAGTAGTCACTTGTGGAGAGAAGAAAGAGAGGAGAAGCCCAAGAAGAAGAGAAAGGGGTACATAGCTCGCAAGCTATCAAAGAAGGACCCTCAGGTTTTCTTTCCAAAAATCATCACATAACCTTCTTTTTTTAATACAAAACATCACATATTTATAGGAGAAAATGGGCAACCAAACAGCCCAAAATACCTCCAACCGAACATATCAAAACAGGGAATACAGAAGGCCAGCAGGCGATCCAGGAGAAGCAGATCCAAAATCAATTGCCCCCCTTTGCCTACATCAGATTCTTCCCCGGTTGAAAGAGCTCATCTCCTGGTGAGGATGTTTTAGA
>NW_021358978.1:0-201 GCF_001605985.2 Dendrobium catenatum | reverse complement strand
ACAAATAAGATTATGCATCAACATTAGCGATGATATTAGGTGCGAGTCAATGGGCGTCGATTTTGTTGTCGATAACATGTCTTGGCCTTATAATAGATGATGGCATGCATTGAAGACGACTTATAATTGATAATGACAACTATAAAAAGGAGAAAATGTGGTTAAGCGACAATATTTCAGTGATAGAGATTTGATCATGAT
>NW_021358977.1:0-334 GCF_001605985.2 Dendrobium catenatum | reverse complement strand
GCCATGAAAATCTCGTTACCTTAAGAGTTTCTACCATGGAAAGAGGAGAGATGCTCTTGATCATCTATGATTACCTCCCAAACAAAACTCTATATGACCTTCTCCATGGTGCTAACCAATTTCTCCTGCAACTTTCCAAATCTTAGAAACACAATCCCAAGCTTCAAAAATCTCATGTGAGTAGAAAAGGTGAAGATTTGAATTCAAAATTTGTTCATCTTTTTCATGACAATCATGGAGCAGTTAGTTTATCTCTATTATCAAAGAAACATTATTTTCTTATTGTATTAATTGGAGGTTGTAAAATGCTAATTTTATTAATTTTTAATAATAT
>NW_021358976.1:0-333 GCF_001605985.2 Dendrobium catenatum | reverse complement strand
ACCACCAAAAATATTTTTTGCCAGAAATAAACCACCGATTTTAGTTTCTTATGCAGTTTATACCTATAAAACAAATTGCTGGAATATCTCATTATTGTTGCAAATCTTAATTTAAGAATTATAATTTTGATGATATCAAACATTTCTTACACTTCTATTTTTCTACGACTATCTTGCCTACTAACATTTCAGGTCCATAAGGCCAATTGAAAATCAAGCCAGCTCAAGATTGGGCAGATTAGGACTGCGTCTGTCTGTAAACTATCGTTAAGTATTTTTTACCTTTTATTGAGTTGATTGTAAATAAAGTGGATCCTAACGCTAAGAAACCTT
>NW_021358975.1:0-245 GCF_001605985.2 Dendrobium catenatum | reverse complement strand
AATTAAAATTTTTAAATTGTTTTTTTAATTATTCAAGTGAGATTTTTCAGCCGGACAGCAGCCGGAAAAGTTTTCCGGTGAAATAATTATGTTGGAAAAAATTTCCGGCATTTTTTTTAACGGAATCGATATTCAACGCTCGATTTACCGTTGAAATCGTTTTTGCCAGAAATCCGCTGAAAAACTTTGAAATCTACTGAAAAATTCAGAATTTTCCGCCAAAAAATTTGCTAAAAATACACGAT
>NW_021358974.1:0-394 GCF_001605985.2 Dendrobium catenatum | reverse complement strand
TATTGATCAACATTTATATTTTTAGTATGCTCATACAATTATTGAATTAGAGTTTGATTCTCTACATTATTCATTTGAATTAAAGTTCTCTCAAATTCAAGTCCAAGTATGGTTCAAATCCATAAGTCCAGTTCGTGTTCAAGTTCCCTGCGTCCTTGAGAGTTAATTGCAAATCCAAATTGTTCAAGTCATGATTGCTTGAGTTTGCGTTTTACTTAAGTTATTTTGGTTTAAATCTTGATATTTATTCATTATAGTTCTTGCAAGTCCTTTGAATTCAATCAAGTACAGGTCCCAAATTGCTCCAAGTCCTTGTCCTATTTCGGACAAAATTTCGGCAGCCTCCCGGCGTCTCCCCCGTTAAGGGGAAAACTAAGAGGCCGCCTACCCGCCA
>NW_021358973.1:0-220 GCF_001605985.2 Dendrobium catenatum | reverse complement strand
TCTATCGCCGCGTATTTTCTAGTCCGCAACAATTCTATTCTCTCCCCTATATATACATGTGTGTATGTTAGCATTATAAATCAATAAAAAAAAATTAGTTTTCTAAAATTTCTAACAATAGGATTCGATATTTCCTTTTTCCATCATCATCTTCTTCTCCTCCTTTTGGTGGTCATTGAAACAAAAAAAAATTTAGATTTAACTGAAGAAATCAAGAGGA
>NW_021358972.1:0-501 GCF_001605985.2 Dendrobium catenatum | reverse complement strand
CTTCAAGAGCTCTCAACTGAACTCCCTACTTGTGTCTCCCATTTGAGAAAAAATTATTAGGTGCGGAGTGCACAACGTCCGCACAAGCACTAGGTACCTAGCGGTACCCAATGGTACCGAGTGCGGGTACTACTAGATACCCAATACTTGTACAGACGGTTGTCTCCGTCCGCACTCCGCACCTAATAATCTCTCCCCATTTGAAGACTCGTTCACAGCCTCGATCAAAACCCATCGCCTATTCTTCGCCGAAGCAAAAATCCCGTACCCGACTAACTCCCTACGATCTCCTTCGTCAAACCATACAAATTCCCGACCCCAGCTTCTGTAGCCCGCTTATTCTACCTGCTACCTCTCGATCTCTTGCATGAATATTAACCAACTCTTCCCCTCCACGAGATCCATCCAACCTACACACAAAATCTGCTTCGATCTCTAGCATGAATATTCTTTTTTTTTCTTCTCTCCCCACTTAAACTCAATAACCCTTACTATCCAGCC
>NW_021358971.1:0-316 GCF_001605985.2 Dendrobium catenatum | reverse complement strand
TTTGACCCGACCCGAAAACCCGACTCGGACCCGTCCCGGAAAATCCGGGTTGGACCCGACCCGTTTATCAAACGGGTCGGGTTCGGGTTGACCCTGCGGGTTGACGGGTCAACCCGGCAACCAGTTTATTTTAAAAAATTTTGAATTTCCCAGGGCAGAAGTGCCGAACTGCTGCACCGCGTGCCGAACCCGCTGCCCGCGTGCCGAAGTGCCGAACCCTGGCGTGACGCGCGTCGCCTCTGCCGTTCGGCACTTCTGCTTATGGGGTTACCACTCGGGCCAGCCGTGCCCGGGGCCCGGGGGGACCTCCTGCGTC
>NW_021358970.1:0-264 GCF_001605985.2 Dendrobium catenatum | reverse complement strand
GCATCTGAATATATTTATGGCAAGGAAGAGTAGGTGCCTTCTTAAATACTTGACAGTTGACACAGACAAAAAGTCACAGCTAGCTCAGTCTCAAGCATGCATGCATGCATGATCATGATCATGGATGCATGCATGACTAGCTCTCTCAAAAATACTTGGTTTCATTTGGTATAGCTTTTACTGTTTTAAAAAAAAAAATTATACTAAAAAGTTGCTGCATAAAGCAGTAAGAAAGTTGTTCCAAATGAAGCCTAAATGATCATG
>NW_021358969.1:0-496 GCF_001605985.2 Dendrobium catenatum | reverse complement strand
TGATTAAGAAAATTTTAAGGTGGATTCAACAATCTTATAAAAGATTCCTATGCGATAGAAAAAATGTAGGGAGATGAAAAAAAATTTTTAAAATCCAATTTAAAATATGATGAAGAGTTTGAATCAAAAGTAAAATAACCTCTTTTAAGAAGAGATAAAGAAAAACAAAATCATAAGTTCCCTTCCTCTGACTATTTTAAAGAAGTCAATCACAACTTACCAAAGATTTCAAGAAAAAAAATAAAAAGTAAATTTTTCATTTTTAGAAAAGTGAATGTATGTGTTGATCAGAGAAAAACTTTCACGAAAACAAAAATTTTAAAAAATAAACAAAATAAAAACACAAAATAAAAATAAAAAACATAAAAAATGAAAACACAACACAAAAACACTAAAGGCTTTTAACCATTATCTCTCTCGTAGTCCGATGCTTCAGAAACCAGATCTGCCCATGAGATATTTTGCCTTTCATTATTTCCCCAGTTTAAATTTTGCT
>NW_021358968.1:0-236 GCF_001605985.2 Dendrobium catenatum | reverse complement strand
AAGAATATAACATATGCAAATAGCAACTCTCTTAACACTTCTATCAAAGTTATATTCTTTCTTTCAATAACCCCATTCTATTGAGGGGTCTTAGGAGCTAAAAAATTGTGATATATTCCTCATTTTTTATTAAACATTTCAAATTTTTCTTTTTTAAATTCTCTTCGATGAATACTTTGAATTATAAGAATTTTACATCTAGTTTCCTCTGAATCTAAGTAAATAAAATTTTTAAA
>NW_021358967.1:0-897 GCF_001605985.2 Dendrobium catenatum | reverse complement strand
ATAAATCCGGTGTGTTCTTTTCTTATTATTGCTTCCGTATTTATTTTTCTTCCGCACTTTATTTGTGGTGATCTTGGTAGGAGTTTTATCTTTGGTTTTAAAGTTTTCCAATTCACCTTTGTCTTACTTAGCCTTGGACCAGTTCATATAGGGCTTAATATCCCTAAAGAACTTTCAGTATGAAGTTCTCATATGAAAATTCTATTATATTACCCTTAACATTCTGGGTCAGAATAGGTGCAATGCATGCTACTTCAATGAGTATTCTTATAGGTGTGCATTTGTGACCTTAAAATAATAAATTCTTCTAAGCAACTTTAACCCTTACTCGACAGTCTTAGTGTCAATCATTTGAAAAGATCATGAATCGGTTAGGTTTTAGTTCAAGACCTTATTGATTTATGATTTTCTCATGCCTTCTTTTTTTCTTAATTTAAAATTTATTTAATTTTAATTTGCTTTTTAAGTGTCAAGATTTCTTGTTCGCAGGCGATCATTAAATGTTTTAGTTAAGTTATGAAATAATTTTCCTTTCTTTTTAAGAAAGAATTAAAATTGATTAGATTATCATCACCTTATGATTGATAGACCTCTAGAAAAGTGAATAAAAAGAAAAACAATTTGTCATATACAATGAGATTCTAATTTAACACATCTATAGTGTTATTCCCAATTGATTAATAATGTAGAAAGAATTTTTTTTTTTAAGTGAAAAAATGGATTCAAATTTAATAATATATGAAAAAGCATTTGCTTATATATGAAAGTGACTATTTGGTGGTGCCATTTAAAGTTTATAATCATTTGCTTCTACATTGATTGAATAAAAGATTTGGTTGAGATTTAACAATATAGAAGATAAAAAATAATAATTCTTTATTATTGGTAAAATCAAGA
>NW_021358966.1:0-300 GCF_001605985.2 Dendrobium catenatum | reverse complement strand
ATTAAAGACGTGGTACGTGTCATCTAACCGGCGGTTTGCCACCAAATGGCACCGCAGGATAAACGGTTATGACGACCCGGGGCCCTCTGAACATAGTGGTTTTGCCGCCAAATGGCACCACGATATACCGGTTATGGCCAGAGCCAATACGCTCCTTATTGGCATCAAATCCTTGAGATATGAATCAATAGGATATGATCGATAAGGAACAAAGCCCTCTGTTAGCTAAGGTGGATTCAAATTTATCCCCTTAGACAAACATTCATCCCAAGTCTACAAGGTACCCTTGGACGAAGCAAC
>NW_021358965.1:0-203 GCF_001605985.2 Dendrobium catenatum | reverse complement strand
CGGAATTTGGCGATCTTGGGCTCGTTGGATTCGTCTCATTGAGCCGCTCGATTCGAGTATAAGCTCGTTTAAATTGGAGACCGTTTGGTAACTCAAATTGCGGTTTGAACCTTCCAACAGTGCTTCGGCTCCTTGATTCGGACTCATTTGGGCTCGGATTGGGTTCATCTTGGTGTCGTTGGGTTCTTATTTCCGAGACGCTC
>NW_021358964.1:0-315 GCF_001605985.2 Dendrobium catenatum | reverse complement strand
TCCGTCGTTGCTTCCGATAAACCCTAAAGTTCCGTGATAGGGGGTGGGGAACGTCGTTGAAGGAGCGAAGTCGAACAACAACGAAGGAGCAAGAAGAAAAGATCAGAGGTGGTAGGGAATTCGGTTTCAGCTAAGAGGTTACGCTGAAAATTCCGAAAGGGGATGGTTCGATTTCCTGAATCGATCGGCAGCAGCCTGTCTTGTTCGGGCAGGAAAAATAGAGAGGTGTTAAGGCCAAGCGTGGGATGAACACCAGACTCGTGTCCTCCGGATGGAGATAGAAGAAATGAAAGTGCTCGTGCGACCCACTGAAGA
>NW_021358963.1:0-1860 GCF_001605985.2 Dendrobium catenatum | reverse complement strand
TACAATACGATCAACTTAAATAAAACATTGGATCGTATAGGATGAACCAAGGTTCATCCAGAGAGCGTTTGGATGATTTGTACTACATAATACATGATCGTCCAATATGATATGTAATTAATTTAGATTTGATTGGTTTCCTTAATTACCTCACTTAAATTAGACAATATTATAAAATATTGTACAATAAGAATAGGTTCGTATAATATGAATAGTTCAATTTTCAAATTTTAAATTTGTCTATTTTAAATAAGTTTTATTTGGCGGCAGAGTTTTGGATAATAGCTAATCGTCCAGTACGATTAGTTATGATTGAATTTATTTCTCATTTAAATTAAATATTTTAATTAATTTTTGTTTGAACGGATTCGACGGTACGATATGGATTGTACAGTACGATTTAATAGAAAAATTAAATATTTATTTTTCATTCACCTTGGGTGTGTACGGTTGCTAAGCTAACATACATTTTTTTACATACATTGACTCAGAAAAAATAACTTTACGGACTCTTTCCAACAAGTCTAACTTATACAACCATTTCTTGAGGTATGATATCTGACAATGCAATGTGTATGTTGATCTTGAAATGTTAGTATTACACAGAAAAATATGCAGTATATAAAGCAGGTGAAACTTAATAATCATCCAATAATATTTGTAATTATCAAACCATAAGGTCGGGCTCCTGGATTGTAACAATCTTTTCCTTTTTAATGATGACAATCATTGTTGGTTGGAATTGCAAGTTAATTTTAACTTTCTGCTAAGCTATCCCCCTTACTAAGTGATTCATTTAAAAATAGGGAGATTTTTTTTTAATTAATTATTTTTAATGAACAAATAACATAAACTAAAAATTTGTGTTAATGCTAGGGCGTCCCTTGGAAGCGACGCGATATATGACTTGAATACAGCGACAAGTGTGCAAAGGCCGCTACACCGTCGTCCAGGTGCAGTGTTAAATAAGCAAGGGTTCCCACATTAAGGATGAATGTGGGCAAAGAAGCTAGTCCTTGAAACTAAAATTAGGATAGGAACTTAAAATATCGACTTCCTTAAAGGAAAATTAATTGAATTAATAGATACTATGATCAATAGTAAGATAAATATTTTGTGCATCCAGGAAACTAAATGAGTTGGATAGAAGGCTAAGAAGATTGATAGTTTAGGTTGTAAACTATGGTATTTGGGTATGAGTTGTACTAGAAATGGTGTAGGTGTGATTATAGATAAGAGTTTGAAGGATAATGTTTTAAAAAATAACATAATTAGAGTTAAAATTATAGATTTAAAGATTGTTGTTGATGTTAAGATTGTTAATATTATAAGTGCTTATGCTCCTCAAGTAGTTTGGAATGGTTCAAAATTAAAATTTTAGAATGACTTAGAAAATTTACCAAAAGATACCTCTTGAAGAAAGAGTTTTCTATTGGAGAGATTTAATGGAACATTGTTGGTAGAGATGCAGATGCATTAAAAGCATTCTGTGGCCATAGTTTGAAAGACAAAGAAATGTTATAGACCATATTAGATTTTTTTTAGCTATTATTTCTAATAGCTAAATACCTTAAAAAAAGAGATGAAGCATCTACCACTTTATAAAATGATATAGTATAAAATCAGATTAATTATTTTCCATAAAAAATTATATAATTAGATTCAAAGATTGTAAAAGTTATTCCCAGTGAAAAATTTTGTACCAACATTAAATTATTAGTTTTGGACCCTTAAGTTTAAAAGGGGCAAAAACTAAGAAAATTAAAGTTAAAAATGATTTTTTTTTAGGGATTTAGATTTGGGGCCATTTAAAGAAAATTAACAAAAATTAGTAGAATTAAGAAGAGTGTGAAGAATATC
>NW_021358962.1:0-306 GCF_001605985.2 Dendrobium catenatum | reverse complement strand
ATAGAAGGAATGATATGATTATCTTCTTCAGTGGTTTTTCTTTGAACTTCTATATTATCTTCAATAAATATCATAACTTTTAATTCAGGTTGATCAAGTGAAAGATTAGTAATTTCTAATATTCTCATTTCATCAAGAGACTCAAATCTATCTCGGAAATGAGAGAACTTTGCTCGCAGCCTCGGAAGTAAATATGACGTATCTTTTTTTTTTTCCCGGATTTCTTTTTGTTTTTCAACGAACACGTGTATCGGATACGCGTGTCCTTTTGTATTATGCTTCTCTTTTAATGGTCAACATTCGGCA
>NW_021358961.1:0-287 GCF_001605985.2 Dendrobium catenatum | reverse complement strand
CATTAGTAGTTAGCTTCCTGTGTTTCAAGAACTCGTTCGTTAGAATGGCAAACCTGCTCAAACGCCACCAAAAAAGTTCAACCCTTAGCTTAATTTTCAACTTACGAAGCCATATAGCAAAGCCATGATCTTCAAATGTCTTCAGATACTTAATCACTTCTGCATAGGCCAACGAAGTGATTAATTTACCTGAATGTTGGTTAAGAAGCTCCATACTATCATTGTCATCATTATGAATAATACTATATGTTGTTAAGATAGTTGCTATTTGCTTGCTTTTCATTTTT
>NW_021358960.1:0-497 GCF_001605985.2 Dendrobium catenatum | reverse complement strand
CACTCCAAGTCTACAAGGTACCTTTGGACAAAGCAACTAATGGCTGCCGAGAAGGACCCTTCAGTTAGATTGGGTCGACTATCTCCTCTGACTAAGTAGATTAGGGATCATGATAACCCGGGATGACGGAACCATGATCGGGTTCATCATCATTCCCCCCACCATCCGCTTTAAGTGCATGGTGATAAAGTTTCACTTTTCAATATCAAATTCTGATGCAACTATATGCTGGGTACTAAGTGCCTATGCCAACGATTAGCCTTAATCGAAAGTTCCTTCTCATTATAGAGGCTTGTGCCTATAGGAAACCTAAACTCAGATCATAAAGTACTCATGAAATGAGGGCGATATCTCTGGGTAATGTTTTATCTAAAACTCAATCTGCCTTCTGAAAATTTACCCCGGAACCTAAACTTGTTAAAACTCCCCCTGACACAAAAAAGAAAGGATCACAAAGAGACCGGGGCAAGGATTTTTCAAGCCCACACTAGTGTGCC
>NW_021358959.1:0-246 GCF_001605985.2 Dendrobium catenatum | reverse complement strand
GTTCCATACCTGTCACTTTCAATATGTCCTTAGCTGTCATATCCTCGAATAAATGTCTAGATGTTACAAGTAGCTCATCATGTGGAAAAAGATCAACAAATATAGGCTTGCAATCAGAGTATAACCTAAAAGCTCCCTTCAAGGCATTCAAACCAAACATGTTTGAAAAGGCAAGAGAAATGTTTATTGGTGGTTCTGTACGAGAGTATATGATGGAGCTACGAAAGCCTTCAGTGCTAGCTTTAT
>NW_021358958.1:0-783 GCF_001605985.2 Dendrobium catenatum | reverse complement strand
GAATACACTTCGTCTGGACGAGATTTGTCCAGAGGGCAAATCGTACCGGGACGAATGGAAATCGTCCGGGACGATCCTGTTTGATAAGTATTGGAAATGAGATATTTTGGATCATTTTGAAGAGAGAGAAAAAGCTGGAGAGAGAAAGAGAAGGAAAGAGAAGAGGAAAGCTCGGCTTTGGAGGCCGCGTAGCAATTTTTGTCCGTCAACGCAGTTGAAAGAATTGTTTGCCTCGCAGTAAGGAATCCGAATCCTATTTCTGATTTCAAAGATTTCATGTTTTGATATTTTTCTGCTCAGTTTTGTGTTTCTGTTACAGAAAAATGTGCATATCTTTGTATTGACGTAACTTTTACCGCGTAACTTTTGGTTTGTTGTTGCAATGATATTTTTGTACGATTTGAGTATTTTCTGGAAAGTTTTCACCGGATATTTTGAGTTATGTGTGCTTTTATCGAATAGGAAATTATCTGGACATTAGAAAATATTGCTTCAGTATAAGTAAAGCTTTAAAACGTTGTTTTATTCGATTTTTGGTAATTGGGTGATTTTCTGAAACTGTGTATTTTAACTATGTTTGGAATTTTGTCGATTGTATGATATTTTAATGGTTCTCCTTAATTGAGCTATTTGTATTTGTTGTTCTATATGAATGTGCATATGATTGAATCTATTATTATTATATTCTGAAAGATAAGTGAAGACTTGTTGAAATGTTGTTTGGAGATTGATCTGCATGTACAGGATGGTGGGCCAACGGGCTTTCCTTTAAAAAAGGGTTTA
>NW_021358957.1:0-215 GCF_001605985.2 Dendrobium catenatum | reverse complement strand
TGTAGGTGGCTTTCTCCCCTTTGAGTGCTTCTTCGATCAAATCCCTTAAAACAGAGAATTAAACTCTCTGTTAACAGAGAGTTTAATTCTCTGTTAATCATGCTTAAAATTATGTTTATCTCTAATTAATTTATAATTAATTTTAGAATCTAATATAATTAATTATATTTTAAATATAATTAATTATAATTAATCTATAATTAATTATAAATTAA
>NW_021358956.1:0-368 GCF_001605985.2 Dendrobium catenatum | reverse complement strand
GCGAGCGGAGGCCGGGGCCGAATTTTCGGAGCCCACAACAATAAAGCCTCATTTCAAATAAAGACCTACAACGTCACCAGCAAGTAAGGTTGTGAAAATCGGATTGGACAAGGAACTAGAAGAAATAGAGGTTTATGGTTCGACTAGATCAACTGGTTCAATCGAAGTCGAACTGACGACAAAATAAATAATAATGTTATTAAAATTTTAAAAAAATTAATATAATAATATGACAATTTAACCCATTGTATCATACATATCAAATATTCAAACTTAAAATGAGTTGGAGGTTTAAAATCATACTTTACAAGCAATATAATTCATATTTAATATAAAACTAATTTACATATATATTTTTAAATTTAATA
>NW_021358955.1:0-303 GCF_001605985.2 Dendrobium catenatum | reverse complement strand
ATCGTGCGTATTGGCGTTGACCGAAACGATCAACTAAATCCAGAATTGAAGTTGAAAGTCTGAGTATACAAATTGAATGAATTTTGAGGTTTGATAGAAAATTAGGATAAAGGTTGATAGAGTTTCAAGTTGATTCAGTGATTTTGAAGTTTATGTTGGTATTGATGCTTTAGTGATTTGAATGTAGTTTGGCACGAGTAGGAATTTTGAATTTGATTTTGATATGATTGAAACCTTTTTATAAATCAAGATTAACTTCAAAAATGTCAATAGAATGAAGAGAAGATGCCGTTGGGGATGCTT
>NW_021358954.1:0-242 GCF_001605985.2 Dendrobium catenatum | reverse complement strand
TTGATACAAGAAATGGAGAATAATACAACTTATGGACCTTGGGTCCATGTTAATTACAAAAGAAATAAGTGGCTTCCTAAAGGTATCTCTAGTGGAAGGCCGATGCATAAGGTGTTTATTAAGAAGGCTTTAAGCAATCCTACTATTATAGAGACATAAATTTGTTGGCTTGGGCATCAATAAAATGGAGAATGTTGTAAATGTGGGAGTAGAGAAGGTTATTAAAGACATTATGTTGGTGG
>NW_021358953.1:0-200 GCF_001605985.2 Dendrobium catenatum | reverse complement strand
GGCTCTATGTGTGGGCCAACACTCTCTGCCAAGTTCTACAGGAACCATAGCCATGTCTGTTTGGATTCAGTCTCTACGACGGCGAATGCTAATGGGAATAAACCGTTATTACCATCAAGTGAGGTAGCTGATAAAAGCATACCCAAATGCTTTGATTTTAAAAGACATGCATCCAAACTAATTAGCGGTCTACAACCATA
>NW_021358952.1:0-255 GCF_001605985.2 Dendrobium catenatum | reverse complement strand
CGTGCCCGGAGAGCCCCAGTCCAGCGTGCACAGACATGAAAGCCCAGCCCGCCATTCCGTCTAGGCCGAGCCACCTTGTCCCATGAAATATAGTGCATTCCCTTATGCTCGGAGTCCCTATCCCACAGAAAGCTCCGGCATAGCCTCTCCATATCGTTGAGTACCGATTTGGGAATAATAGTATGAGTCATGAGGAAGACCGACGACGGCAGCAAAATCGAATTAATCAGAGTTATCCGCCCAGCCATAGAGAGG
>NW_021358951.1:0-265 GCF_001605985.2 Dendrobium catenatum | reverse complement strand
TTTTGCATCCTACTTTAAAGAAACCCTCTTCTTCTTCCATGGTGGATGTTGAATCTACACCTAGAGAACAGTTGTCTCATGCGAACGGGAATGACTTGTTGATATGTGGCGAAATTAAAGAATAAACAAAAGGAGGAAGACGAGTTTATGGTTTTGATGCATCCCTATAAATTTGTTGATATGTTGGCTGATAACCATCTATCACCTATATATTTGCCATATAATGAGAATGTGAATAATTGTGATGAAGAATAAAGGAACCTAG
>NW_021358950.1:0-214 GCF_001605985.2 Dendrobium catenatum | reverse complement strand
CTATGTAAATTCTATAGATTTCCACAATTTAATTTCACAGTATGAATGAAGAAACCACATGTATTTAAATTTTTTTTCTATCCAAAGGAATTCAATGCCACTTGCTCTTTCTAAGGTCTCAAGAGAAGCATCCCCACTACTAGTCACTTAAATGCCAAAACATGAATATTTTCACATATTTTATAATTATACACCATTAGGACATCAACTTACC
>NW_021358949.1:0-277 GCF_001605985.2 Dendrobium catenatum | reverse complement strand
AATCACAGAATACCAAATTTGCATAGAATATAGATAACAACATTACAAGATTTTAATTCTATTGCTTAGACAATTTTAGACTACACAGAAAAATACAGTCGACGGAAAATGCCGTCAAATCAAAACTACCCGGACAAAAATATTCAGAAAAGAACCAAAATGTGCACACTCGGCACGTCAACAACATACAGAAAATTACGCGGTAAAAACTGAACCAGACGGGAAATACGGATGAAAATCTCTAACAAAAATCAATTCCGGACAGATAATACCGCCA
>NW_021358948.1:0-231 GCF_001605985.2 Dendrobium catenatum | reverse complement strand
ACTAGGGGTGTAAGTGAGTTGAGTTGGCAAGAACTCGACTCGCTAACGAGCTCGAGTCTAGCTTATTGAGTTTCAAGTTCGAGCCTATAATCGAGCTTGTTTACTGAATGACCTCGAGTTCGAGCTTAGTCTGACTTGACTCGTTAGCTCATCAAGCTACTCGGTTTTAAAATATATTTTTAAAAAATATTAATATATTATTTTCTTAAGAATTTTTTTTAATATAACAAA
>NW_021358947.1:0-328 GCF_001605985.2 Dendrobium catenatum | reverse complement strand
TTAATTTGAGTTAGATTTAAATAAATTGAATTAAATAAAAAAATTTAATAAAATATATCCGAATCGGATCGGGTTTGGGTTGACCTGGACCCTAAGTGGGTTGGGTTCGGGTTCTGAAAACCGACCCGTTTGCAAAAACGGGTCGGGTTCGGCCATAGGCCTTTTCTTATGGCGATAGTAGGCACTGACGTGGGAAAATTTATAAGTTTAGTATAAGTTAGCGCACTTGAATTCAAACTAATAGTGGAAAGTCTTTCAACAACCAGTTTACCACGGCTCTAAACACAACCTACAGATTTAGGCTTCGTTTGGGACGGCTTTTTTATTG
>NW_021358946.1:0-1022 GCF_001605985.2 Dendrobium catenatum | reverse complement strand
TAGGAAGTCATCAACATAACATTGGTATTGATTTCATGAACTTCATTTCTTATACTACCAATGTCTTGTTGCTGCTGCAGAAGTTGAGCATCAATTTGATTAAATCGTTGATTAAAATGAGTCTCAAGTCTATCAAATTTCTCAATCAAATTCTGATAATTTGATTGAGGTGCAGATGTTTGCTCTCCTTCTTGTTCTTCAGAAGCACTGCCATGTGCTTTCCCTTTTCCTCCTTGAAAATTGCTCTGAAAGAAGCATCATTGTAGTAGACCGGCTCCTCATATTCTTCTTTAGGATGCACTAGATTGTATTTCTTTTTCAAAATAAATGTAATCAAGTGACCCGATGAAATATTCCTTTTTCTTTTTTGATCAGCATGTCCAATTTCAGAAAGCCCATAAAGATGGTCTAAGATAAGTTGGGCTTCATCGATAGGCTTACCATCCATAATCAAAAAAGTCACAACAGAAAGGAGTGGGGTAATGTTGATCCTATCACCAGCTTTAGGAATTATTCAAGATCGAATAATGTGCTGGATGATTCGAGCATATTTTGTCATTCCTGAAACTCTAGCAATATGATATGTTTGGCCATTTTCTCTAATCACCCTATTGACTTCAAACCATTTGAAGGTGTTCTCATTCATAAGGGTGTGGGCTCTAAATCCTTCAGTTCTTAAGTTTAGAAAGGCACCTAAGTTGTGCTTAGTGATTTTAACTTTTTGTTTAAAAACAAAAGAACTTATAGAGGAGTGGTCCGAATTGAAATTCATATTGGCTAGGAAATAGAGAAAGGTTTGTTTGTTGTAGAGGTGGACAAGAGAAAGAATGAATCCAAACTGAGTGGAAGCAAAAAGGTGCATTACCTTGAAGTTTATCTCGCTTTGAATCAGAATGCGAGAAGGTGTGATTTTAGTAGAGGCAAAATGAGGAAAGGATTCCTCATTTGCTTTTGAAAGGAAGTTTTCAGAAGTATTCCTATGATATTTCTTGGCTAACACCTTTTGTCTCTTGCTAGAGGAC
>NW_021358945.1:0-321 GCF_001605985.2 Dendrobium catenatum | reverse complement strand
GAATAAGTGTTCAAATTCTTAGATTCAGTGATTACAAGGATTTTAGAATCATATGAAGAAGGAAAGCAACTCAAAATCTTGTTGATTTTCTTATAGTTTGAAAGTTCTTTTCCTAGTGCATGCAGTGTAGTAACTATCTGAGTAAACCTTGTATACATGTCAGAAATCGATTCATGAGGTTTCATATTAAAAAGTTCGTAGTCATGCAAGAGAATGTTCAAACGGGATTGTTTAACCTCATTAGTACCTTCATAGTTGATGCACAATTTATCCCAAATCTCTTAACCAGTTTTGCAAGTGGAGACACGCATGTAATCCTCA
>NW_021358944.1:0-262 GCF_001605985.2 Dendrobium catenatum | reverse complement strand
TTTAACTATACAAAATCATATATAAATATTTTCATATAACATTTCATTCTCATATACATAAAAATTAGTGAGCAAATAAATTTGTTTAGTGATGATTAATCGTTGTTTTGTGTGTGGTTTTTGAGAGCTATAATAATTTATTCCTTTTGAGAGCTACATTATATCAAGCTATTACTTGACTAATTTTATTTTTTTTATATTTGTAATTTTGTTGTGAGATTCTCATCATCATTTGAGGTAGTTTCTTCCTAGTGTTAGGAAG
>NW_021358943.1:0-352 GCF_001605985.2 Dendrobium catenatum | reverse complement strand
TAATTAATCTAGCTCAATCTTAAATAAAAAATAAAATATGATAATATTAGCTGACGTTACCCAATAATGAGTTGAATGTGCAAAGAGATGCCATCAAAGCTAAGTTCATAATAATATTCTTTATAATTCTCTATATTTATTACACAACTATTACTTCAATGTTAATTTAATGTTGGGGTACAAGTGTTGATAGTCGAAGAAATCCTTCTTGAACAAGAGGAAATAATTTTATATATGTTTTTAAATATCGCTTTTTAAAATGGGTAGAAGCCATTCTATTAAAGAAGTTAAAGTGAAAATGAAGTAAACTACTTGCATGACCATACCTTTTATAATTTTTGCATACCTAATG
>NW_021358942.1:0-290 GCF_001605985.2 Dendrobium catenatum | reverse complement strand
CTTTAAAAAATAAAAAAAATAAAAATAAATAAATAAATAAATAAAGCATGTCTAAATGTCAAATGGCATTGACCGGTGAAAAGCAATAAAGTTATATAAAAGTTCAACAAAACAATTTGATTTTTTTTTAATGTTAAAAATAAGTTTAATTATAATCAGGAATATGAACATTTTTAATGTGAATTTATAGCAAGTTATTTGAGAGGAAAAAAACGTGAGATGCTACAAATTAAAAATCATATTTTATGATTATTACGTGCTCGAAAATTCACTACAATTATGAGAGAAAC
>NW_021358941.1:0-205 GCF_001605985.2 Dendrobium catenatum | reverse complement strand
AAGACTATTGAATTGCTTAGTCATAAGTGCAAAATCTCATCATCCTTTGGCATTGATTGATTACTCTCTGAATCATCAACATTCAATACTATATTTGTTTATTTCCTTTTATTGCATGCATCATTCTATCTTTCATTCACTACTTATTCATAAGAAATAAGTGATCCAAGTAGATTGTCAATATAATATACATTTAGATCTTTAT
>NW_021358940.1:0-377 GCF_001605985.2 Dendrobium catenatum | reverse complement strand
GTTTCAATTTTTCTACACAAGATGAGCACTCTAACCTCGCTCATCCTTCTAACTTATTTCTAGGCTTGTCAATTTCGGGTCACGGGTTGGGTTCGGGTCGAATCCAAAACTGACCCTGCACTATTCGGTTCAACCCAAACCCGACCCGTTTTTGAAAACGGGTCAGTTTTCCGGACCTGAACCCGACCTACTTCGGGTCTAGGTCAACCCGATAGGACCCGAATGACCCATTTCCAACAAAAATTGCTAGTTTTCGGGTCAAAATTGGGTTAGAGTATGTATAAATATTTTTTAAGTTCATAAAATCTGATTTATGCTAAAATAAATAGATTATGTTAAGAATGTGATGATCATCCAAATAATCTATGAAATATATA
>NW_021358939.1:0-239 GCF_001605985.2 Dendrobium catenatum | reverse complement strand
CCAAACATTAGGCTGAGCAGCATTATTACATCTCTCAAGAATAACATTATTAACATTGCAGTTTCCCAGCTCCCCTGAATTGCAGGACCGAACAAAATTCAAATCAGCTTCCTTAGTCTTCACAGTTTCTTCATTGTCTTTAATAATCTCCAATCTATTCTCAGGTAATTCTTCCACAGCTACCACGACTTTAGCAGGAGTAAAATTTTCTGTCTCAGCAACAGCAACATCCGAAATGT
>NW_021358938.1:0-4566 GCF_001605985.2 Dendrobium catenatum | reverse complement strand
AATTGGCAGAATTTGTCCATATCTCTTTCTCTCACTCTTCATTGTAATCTCCACTTCACACTTCTTTCTACCATAATAGACAAAAATGCCTTAAACTATACAAATTGAAAGCAACCTTCAGTTAACTAATGAAAACATGATAAAAAAATCCGCTCGTCCCGACTTGCCCTTATTACCTTGCGTGCTGAACGGCGGCTGCAGGCCTACAAGTCTTACAATGCCGCAGTGCTTTTCCTTCTTGCCTCCTATCAGAGATTGCAATCCCGCAACATGTCTGATTGTAAATTGGAAAAAATATTCTCTACGACTGCCTGCCCTTCGTGCTCGCGACTGTATCCTTCATGGTGGTGCGGACCCATATTCCGGGTTGTGTAGTCGGATTTGAAAATTTTTGAATAGGACCCGAATAATTCTGATTGACGCTAACTCAACCCAAATAACTATTTTGAACACCTCTATTCTCAGAGTGTACTCTCTATCAAAAATAAATAATACATACTCATCTTCAAGATTAAGTGAAATTAAAATTTTTAAGTAAGAGAAAGCTATGGAATTTTCATAAAAATTGGATAGACAATTTTAATAATATAAAATAATAATAATATAATAACACATAAGCAAAATGGCTATTTTAGAAAAAGCATGTGAAATATTGACAATAGGAAAAGGAGCAGATATTTAAAATAAAATGTCACCAAGCAGCTAATAGTCTAATACACCATGGCAAATAGGGCCCATTTCCTTGAGATGAGAAATGGAGGAGCGAGGGAGGCAGAGAGAGGAATAAAGGCTGAATATGATGAATTTTGGTGGGTTATATTAAATATTTAATATTCAAATAAATTTATAATTAAATATTTAAATAATAGTTTACATAACTTTAATCAATTATTTTAAATTATATTTTAACTAATATTTAATATTGAAAATTTAAAATATATATTTAATATAATGTTGAAATCCTTAAAAAGCTGATTTTTTTGGCTGTTAAGTCCCGTATGCCGTCTGACTTTAGTACTGGACGAACTGCATAAAACAAAAGAATTTTGTGAAGAAATCCTGCCATTTCGTCTGTACGAACCTGGAGCAGTCGGGACGATCCGTCTGTAACGAATTGTCCAGAGAGCAGTCGCCCGGGACGACTTTGGGATTCGTCTGTCTGAAATTTGTCCCAGAGAACCCAATCGACCAGGATGAAATTTGGATCGTCCAGGACGATCAGTGTTATAAATATCAATTTTAGATATTTTGGATTCATTTTGGAGAGAGAGAAAAGGCAAGAGAGAATAAGAGAAGAAGAGAAGAGGAAAGCTTGGTTGGAGTCACGGAGCGCTTTTCGTCCGAACGACGCTGTTAGAAGATTGTTTTGTCTCGCGTAAGACTCCGACCCTAATTTCTGTTTTTCAAGATTTTGTATTTTTGATCGAGTTGTGCACTGTTTTTGTATTTTTTTGGGGTAGTCGAACTTTTGACCTGATTTTGTATTGACACACACTTTCACCGCACAACTTTTAGTAATGTTAATAGATTGAATTATGGTACACGATTATATTTCTGCGATGTTTTACCGGTCGGAATGATTCTACGCGATTTTAATTGAATATAAGAAAAATATCAGGACGTTGATTGATCTTGGATTCTATGAATAATTGTCTATATTGATGTCGTGAAGTCTACTGTAATTTGGCACAGAATTTGGAACTTGTGCCTTTTTTGCAAGGATTTTTTTGTGTAAATTTGACCCGCTGTCGTTCTCTGCCCGATTTTCGTACGATTTCTGATTTTCCCAAAATTGGATAGTATTAGATTGATATGCTTATGATTATTAGATATAATTCGCTCTAGATTGCTTTAATATTGATTATTAACTGATTATTGATTGATTTATTGATACTGGAACACACGTATAACCTAGTTGAACCATTGGTTGGAGATGATATTTGACTGTACAGCGATGGTGGGCCGACGGGCTTTCCTTTAACCATTGATATTGATATAACGATTGGGAGTTCAAAGGAAGTTTATAAAATGCCGACGGGCGAAAAGAAAGAGTGACGACTCTTATTGATTGAACCAATGTAAATTGATATCTACAACAGCAATATGGATTCTACAACAGCAACATAGCCAGTAGATTGTACTTGTTCAGTATATAGTATTGAATTGCATGTTTACTGTATTGATTGACGGATTTATTGCTTTATCGACTTCTGCTTTATTGATTGATCGGATTTACTGTATTGTACGAATTCTATTGATTTCATCGATTGACTACTGAGCATTGACATGGACATTGATAGATATAGATACTGTATTGATAGCATGGACATGGACATCGTATAGATTCATTGTATTGCTGCCTATAGATTTTATAGATTCACTGTTGCTATTGTTCTACACCGTATTGACTGCTATATAGATCTATTATTTCGTATCGCTTTTCTCGATTGATTTCATGGATTAGATCGTATTGATTTCATTTCACTGATTTGACCGTATCGATTTGATTGACGACATTGATTGATTGAGTTGATTTACCAAATTGCATGCCGCTGCATTGACTGGTTTTAATGACTATGGATTTCCGCTGCATAGACTCATTGACCATTGACTGATTCGGATTGATAGATTGACATGCATATTGATAGCATTGCCGTGCTTTGATTTCAGTTATAGGTATTAGGTGACCTGCTGGGCTTTGTAAAGCTCATTATATGTGGTTGATATTTTCAGGTCAGGGCTCGGGAGCAGGAGATAGGAGTTGATTCAGATCTACAGGTTTTAGTTCTTTTGATCGATAGATGATTCTTTTGTACTCAGGACAGGATAGTTCTTTACTTGTACTGATAGTGTAGTTCCTGAGTATTGTATATGATGTTTTGAGTTTTGAATCGACTGTTATATTGATGTTTAAATTTCATAGATGTTTGATAGATTGCTTAATGATGGATTATAGATAACTCTGGTAAATTGTTTGGCTATTGATCGACATTCTTTCCAAGTTAGATCTCGGGACATTACAAGTTGGTATCAGAGCAGTGTTATTGGAAGAATGGATTGTTACCAGAGTTGTAGGTTTGGATTGAGAGTTGGGTAGATTGGGTAGCTTTAAGAGCTTCATTGGCATACATCATTGCATGTGTGTATCATTAGTTTTGAATTGTGCAGGTGAAAAGATATGGATCCTCCAGCAGAATCTAGTGTACCGAATGAGCAACACAGCGCAGCTCCAGTGCCTTCAGAGAGTATGATGCAGTTAGCTACTGCGATTGCACATGTGATGGGGGATGCTCAGAGCAAGATGAGTGGGAGCAAAGAGGAAGAAGTTGACAGACACTTACAGATGTTTCACAAGCTGAAGCCTCCGTTGTTCAAAGGGGCTGTAGGACCACAGGCTGCTGAGGATTGGATCATGAGGGTGGAAAAGATTTTTGACAGCATGCAGTGTCCGGGGAATAGAAAAGTACCATTGGCAGTATTCATGTTGGAGAGTGAGGCAGAGAGATGGTGGATTGGACAGCAGAGAGAGAAATTCCAGGGGAAGACCAATGCTGAGATCACCTGGGATGAGTTCACTGCAGTATTCAGGATGTGGTTTGTACCACCGTCAACTCAGCGACAGATGCAGGAAGCTTTTATGAGATTGGAGCAAGGCCGCAAGTCTGTGATGCAGTACGAGGCCGAGTTTACTGCACTTGCGAGGTACGCTGCTCACTTGATTCCTACTCCTGAAGACAAGTGTTATAGATTTCTGCACGGATTGAACAGAGAGCTGAGGCAACCACTAGTACCTTTCCGGATCCATGAGTTTTCTGAGCTAGTGGAGCGGGCCTGATTGATAGAGATTGAGTTGGCGACACCGGTATCGAGGTACGAGGATACCAGGAGAAGGAGAGATGACGTACAACGAGATGATTCTGGCAGAGACAGAGATAGAGAAAAGAGAAGCAGGTATGAGGGTTCGAAGGGATCTACATCGGGATCTGCGTCACGATCAGCATCGATAGTATCATCTGGTGGTTCTGGCACGTGCATTCACTGTGGTAGACGACATGCAGGTCAGTGCTACCTATTGACGGGACAGTGTTTTCACTGTGGACAGCAAGGACATAGAGCAGCAGATTGTCCTCAGAAAGAACTGGGTGGAAGGACTGATTCTGGCACGGGTACAGGACAGCAGAGGACTGTTGGCTCGAGGGCCTACAGTGAGAGATCAGCAAACAGGATGGACGATAGGACTGTCAGAGATCAGAGGGAGACAGTTGCGCCACGACCTCCAGTGGTGCCACGCATCTACAGTCTACAGAGTTTACAGCATCAGGATCAACAACGACCAGAAGGTTCTACTGGTAAGATTGATTTGACTAACCGATTGATATTGACATATGAACATTGCATATTGACAATTGATTGATTGCATTGTGTGTTTTGTATGGATTCCGACGAGTTTTGTTTTGGATTTGGATTTCGATCGATTTGGTTTGCTTCGTGTTTTGCTTCGTACCTGTAGGGAAATGTCGGGACGACATTTTTTCTAAGGTGGGGAGATTGTAATATCTCGTTCCC
>NW_021358937.1:0-216 GCF_001605985.2 Dendrobium catenatum | reverse complement strand
AATTTTCCTTTGGCTTGGGTCCGAAGGAGATGAAGACATATATCTCTTGCAATGATTTGCATGAGATGGGTTGTGTTGGTTCAAAGTACACATGGTGTAACAACAAGAAAGGGGATGAAAAAATTCTTGAAAAGCTGGATAGGTTCCTCATCAATTCAGCTGCATTCATCTCATCTCATAGGTTAATGGTGAGTCATTGGCATGGATTGCTTCAAA
>NW_021358936.1:0-383 GCF_001605985.2 Dendrobium catenatum | reverse complement strand
AGAAAACTTCTCATTATATTTATATATATATATATACTTCTATTTCATTGGTTTAGAGTAGGCTTCTTAAAATAATAAGAAGAATTCACAGGAAAATCAACTTTTGGTATGATTTTATTATTTTTATCAGCGATAAAATTATGTAATGGCTGGACATTTAAGATATCAAGCACAAGAGGATTTCTAATATGTGGCAAATGAATAAAATAGGATTGTTTTGTCCATGGGCTTGACGAGATGGAGAAAGAATCACTTCTAATAAAATTTCCTTATATGCGAGACAAATGAAAATAATACGATTGTTGTCCGTTAGCTTTGACAAGATGGAGGGATTTTTTCAATCAAGTGCTGGCTTTGTCAAGGTTGCCCTTTTAGCCACCTCT
>NW_021358935.1:0-204 GCF_001605985.2 Dendrobium catenatum | reverse complement strand
TGCCCCTTCGTTTTGAAACCAAATCCACAGCCAAAACTGACCTATTTCCCTCCTAAATTCATCTAGATTCGATCCTAACCGCTGATCATAGGATTAGGAGCCTTAAATACCCAAAATTAGGTCATGATGAGGATCTTTTTCCTCTTGCTCGGGCTCTAGACCGTCTGAGGCCCTGAGACTTTGTGAGAGGACTCCCATACCCCT
>NW_021358934.1:0-654 GCF_001605985.2 Dendrobium catenatum | reverse complement strand
ATTTGAAACTTCTAGAGTTAAATTCTGGACTTTATAATTTCTAATTTATACGGATTTATAATCAAACTAGTTGGCTCAATGAAACAAATTCAACGACACTAAAAATGATCTGAATCGAGTTCAATAAACCAAGATGAAGGGTATGAAGCATGATTGAAAACTTTAGAATATTAATAGGGGTCTAAATGATCTCTAAACTTGCTATATGTTTATAGTGATATCGAGCATCTCAATGAGACGTATCCAACGAGCCCAAGATTGCTCAATTCCAATAATATTAGCCACTTAAATGTCGAACAAACGCTCAAGGAATCAAAACCTGCCTTTTGATGAAGTGTTCATGGTTTTCTTCATATTTATGAAGAATGCCACTCTAAGTTCTTAGTCGATTGATCACCGGCAAAACTTTCCATCATCACGAAGTTGATCCCGATCTAGATTCTAGCAGTCCTCTTTGCTGGACAGTTTGCACTAACAGTCATCCATGTTGACACCTTTATGAAGAAAATTAAGACCAGCAGTAATCGCAGAAAGTATATAATTGTAGTGGTAAAGATGCATTGTATTTCTCCATCTTTATATAATACATCTTACATCAATGATCAATATATATAAAGGTAAAGTAAGGTTTTCTATAATTCAATGATTTCTATA
>NW_021358933.1:0-211 GCF_001605985.2 Dendrobium catenatum | reverse complement strand
ATGCATGAAAATTTCATGACTAATGTACTTTGCAATTGTCAAAGTTTTATGTGCATTTTATCAATGCATGTATATTTATATTTTGAAATTCTCTTGTATAGCGAGAATGCATTTCAAAAATCCCCCATTAGACTGGGGGCATTTTAAATATTTATTTGGGTCGACATCGCGCTGCGTGCTGAGATCTTCAAATAAATATTTAAAATCTCAA
>NW_021358932.1:0-228 GCF_001605985.2 Dendrobium catenatum | reverse complement strand
CTTGAACTCATTTTTATTTTAAAAACAATTTCAAAGAATTTTGACCACTGTGTAGAGAGTAATTAGAGTTTAAAGATGTTGTTATTTTCTTTAATTACTCTCTAACTAGTGATCCAATTAAGCTAAAATTTGGATAGTTAATTCTAGGGTATGTGTGATACATACCTTAATTTTTTTTTCTGGCCTAGACAAAAAATGGATTTTGATGAATTAAATTTTTAAACTTAT
>NW_021358931.1:0-729 GCF_001605985.2 Dendrobium catenatum | reverse complement strand
AATACATAGGGTATGCATCCACTAACAGGTAAATCGCACATGACTCATTCTAACCGTTTATTTATCCTTAAATATTTTATTTAATTCAAAATTTAAAAATAAAATTTCGAAATTTTATTTTTTAAATTTTGAATAAGACAGCAACTGCTCTTCCACAATCATCAAAATATTATTTTTTTATGTACACAGAATTATTCATTTTCTTAGAAATATTATTCTGTTGATTTATTCTCTCTGCCTGCATTGTGAACAATGCATTAAATCTGTGATATCTTTTGATTTTATTCTGCAAATAATTTGGATCCTCTTTAGGATTCATTTGAGATAGTTTTTATTGCTTTTTAAAACAAATTTTTTAACAAAAAATTTAATTTTTATAAAAAAAAACTATTTTAAAAAGTAAGAAAGAAATCAGTCTCAAATGAAGTCTTAGGCTTCATTTGGGATAGAATTCGTACTGCATTTTAAAATGAATTCTTGCACAAAAATTTCAAATTCAAAAAATTTTGGTGATAGAAAGTCATTTTAGAAAGCAAGAAGAAAGCCATTCCAAACAGAAAATTATTGAGTGGTGTCAGCTCACGACCGGAGATCAATCCGGACGCGCTACATCACCTAATACGTTATGCATTGAGTAATTCGAAGGTGGAACAGAATAATCTCTCCTCCCAAACGAAGCTTAGACTAAAAATTTTTATTGAATGAGATGGAGAGAAATAACGGTTCTTC
>NW_021358930.1:0-912 GCF_001605985.2 Dendrobium catenatum | reverse complement strand
CTTGTAAAGTCCGTATATGTTGTTAGACCTACATAATTGTCCCAAGGCTATCTTAGAGGGAGGGAGGGGGGGTGTGAAGTTGTTATTTTAAAAAATCCCTCTTGAATAAAAACTGTTTAATAATTTTCACAATTTAATTTTCTTTTTAAAGTAAGCTTTTTAACTACAACCACAAAATGCTAAAAATAAAATACAAAAATATAAAACAAATATAGTAATTTATTGTGGTTTCATCCAATATGACCTACGACCACTCCCTGACGACTCTCTCTTCAGATATTGCATTATTAATAAAGTGGCTCTCCTTTTTCCCCCACAGCAAGGCGGAGAAGCCTTTACAATTTTCCTCTCTTTCACCAATCTCCGATGCGGTAGAGTGTTGTCATCCTTTCACATCCACCAAGTGTCGACAGAGTACCGTCATCCTTTCACATTCTCTAAGTGTTGGAAGAGTATCATCATCCTTTCATACTCTCTAAGTGTCGATAAAGTACCATCATTCTTTCACACTCTCCAAGTGTTGGCAGAGTACCATCATCCTTTCACACTCTCCAAGTTTCAGCATAGTACTATTATCCTTTCACACTCTCCAATTATCGATAGAGTACTATCATCCTTTCACACTCTCCAAGTGTCGATAGAGCATCAGATCTTCTCTATAGATTTTCTCTCCAGCAACTAAAAAGAAAAAGAAAGAGAATTGACATAAAAGCAAAAGAGATTCTCACTTTTGACTAACCTTATGAATCCTTCACACTTCAGTTATAAGAACTCTTTTTTGCAACCGTACAGATGCATAAATGGTTCGTACGGGACAGTTTTTACACAGTTCATCCGTACTAACTCAATTTCATACGGGATGATCCAGTGTGCAAAAAAACATGTTTTTAGCAGTTTTTTGGGCGGTTTTTC
>NW_021358929.1:0-2647 GCF_001605985.2 Dendrobium catenatum | reverse complement strand
AAGCTTCATGGTTCTGTCTCGATTGGGACGTTAGTGATCTCTTAATTATGGTAGAAATTGAAGATTAGTACCTTCTTTTTTCTTCTCACCATTTTTACCTTGTTTTGTTTTGTTTCTGGTGAGATTGTGAAAATGGAAACGGAGATTTAATTCAAATAAAGAATCGCCAATCGCTCCTCTATGAATATATTTCCTTAAACTTCCCATGCATTGGATGGATTAAGCTTCATGTACTTGTTTGTTTTTATCAAAATTCTTAGTTACTGCCACGGCTAACTGGCTAGGTGTTTAGCTGCAAGATCGAGCTCTTGTTGAAGTTGATATTACTTAAACTTCTAAGATAGAACTCTTGATTACTGATGGGAAATTCTGTAAATATAAGTTTGTATTTAAAAATACCCTTGATTATTGTTCTGCTTGTTAGAAACATTATTATGATATTACTAATTGTTATGTTGCCCATCCTTAGCTTCGGATAAACAACAGTTCTTACGAGGAATTAAATGACAAGCTAAGGGGGTGCTAAGGAGTCTATTCCTAAGCTGGCTGGCTCCTCCAATGAGGAACTTGTGAGGTTGGATGTCGGGATGAGCATGAGAGGTGAAGGATTGGTGGGGGTAGGTGAGATTGGTGGTTGTAGAGTGTGAGAGAGGTATGGAAAGGTCTGTTCGTGAAAGACAATGTGTGTGCATATATAGATTTTCTGAGTTTGTTGGTTGAATCAACGATAGCCATTGTGGGAGTTGGAGTAGCCTAGAAAGATACATTTTTGAGAACCCGGGTTGAGTTTGTTGGAAGTTAAAGGCTTGAGCCAAGGGAAATATAAGCAAACAAATGTTTTGAGGTGATTATATGTAGGGGGTTAACCTATGTTGCATCGAGACACCCATTTATGAAGGCGTGCTGTATCTGATATATCGATATACGGATATGACTGCAATACAGCTCTGATACATGTCAGAGCCGTATCCAATTATAAAATACTATTTAATTTCAAAAGGACACGCGTATCCGATATGTGTGTCTATTGAAAAAAAAAAACAAAAAAGACACTATGTATTTACTTCCGCGGCTGCGAGCGATGTTCTCTCATTTCCGAGATGGATTTGAGTCTGTTGATGATATGATAATATTAGAAATTGCTAATCTTTCATTTAATGAGCCAGAATTAGAAGCTATGATATTTATTGAAGACGATATAAAAGTTCCAAGACAAACCACTGAAGAAGCTAATCATATCATTCTTTCTATTTAATAGTTGAAACTTCATTTTCTAAACAATTTATGTTTATGCTTTTGTTGTTGTACTAGACATTTAATGCTTTTATTTTGATGTTATGAATTACAAGGCTATAAATGATGTTGTTTTTATTTTTTATTTTTTGTAATTTCAAATATTATGCTTTGATTGCTTTCTTAATTTTTATGTATGATTTATAAATTATAACGCCATGTCCCCGCCGTACTCGCATCCTGAATTTTAAGAATTGACATGCCCCATATCTGTATCATGTCGTATTCGTGTCTCCGTATTCATATCAGTGCAACATAGGGGATGGCCATGTAGGAGTTGAAAGGGAATTTGAAGGTTAGTTGCTTTGGTAGGTAGGCAGTTGATGAGATAATTTGAGGTCAAAAGAGCCTCGGCCCAGAAGTGCATAGGGAGATTTGCGGCATGTAGGAGTGTGCGGGTAGTGCCCAGTAGGTGGCGATTCTTGCGTTCGGTCGCTCCATTCTGTTTAGGAGTATTAGGACAACTGAATTGGTGGGTTATGCGTTGAGCAAGAAAGAATTGATTGAAGTGATGACCGGTAAATTCACCACCTCCGTTCAAGTGGAAGGTTTTAATTTGTGTGCTGAACTGATGTTTAACCATTGTATTGAGTTCTTTTAATTTGGAAAGTGTTTCATCTTGAATATACATTAGAAATATCCAGCAGGATCTAGAGTAGTCATCGATATAAAGAACGTAACATCGATAGCCATTAATAGAGGAAATTGTAGCTAGTCCTTAGACATCCAAATGGATGAGAGTGAATGGTTGGGTAATACTATGTAAACTGGTATTGAAAGGTAACTTGTGACTTTTTTCTCGTTACAGGATTTGCATAGAAAAGAAGAAGAGATACATAGATATGGTATTGTGTGAGCTAAGGTGTATAGAATTTGTTGATGTGGATGGCCTATGAGGACGTGCCAGAGAGAAGTGGACTCGAGCTTTATTTGAAGAGTGGTTGGTGATGACGAATTGTATGAATGAACCAAATAGATGTCGTCACGGCTGTGACCATAAGAAGGATTTGATTGTTTAGTAGATCCTTGATGATGAATCCACTGGCATCGAAGGAGATGGAACAGTGGTTATTAGATGTTAGTTTGCGTATAGAGAGAAGGTTGTGGGATAGGGAGGGAAATGAAGTAAATTGTGAAGGAGAAGCTTACGATTGGTGTTCGGGAGAGGTAGAATACCTTGACCATTGTGTTGAATGGGAAGCGAGTTGCCATTTGCAATGGTGGCTGAGCCGACGCCTTGGTTTGGAACCGGTTGCTAGAGGTTTTTTGCATCTGACGTCAAGTGTGTTGAGGCATCGGAGTCAAGTATCCACTCACTGGAGAGGGTTTGATGTTGAGTGAGCAGGGCACAAGG
>NW_021358928.1:0-205 GCF_001605985.2 Dendrobium catenatum | reverse complement strand
TTTTGAACACCCACTTGGTTCCAACAACACTTTGATCTTTTGTCCTTGAGGTTAATTCTCAAACTTTATTTCTTACAAATTGATTCAACTCTTCTTGCATGGCCAATATCCAAAATTCATCAGAAAGTGCTTATTCGATATTAGTGGGTTCTATTGTTGAAATAAATGCTGAATGATTGACTTCCTTGTTTAATCCACGCCTAAC
>NW_021358927.1:0-233 GCF_001605985.2 Dendrobium catenatum | reverse complement strand
ATTTTCTGGATTAAAAATGGCATTACTTTGAATTTTTGAAGTTCCTAATAATTTTTAGATTTAGTCCGCTTGTGCTTTCCTCTTAGGGCTGTTTGGTATGCAGGATTAGTAGGGTAAAGTAATGTAATTACCTGCATTTTTTAAATTAGGGTGTTTGATTGTTTTTTAGCGGAACAAAAGGAAGTCGTCCGAAGCATTAGGCGCATATTAGAGGAGGCCAATCCCGCGACTTC
>NW_021358926.1:0-261 GCF_001605985.2 Dendrobium catenatum | reverse complement strand
TTTAACGTAAAAAAAACCCTCAATCTTTTCATCTGGGTTTGGAACCGGCATCGACGGTTTTAATTTTTTTTTTAATCATTAGAATCATTATAAAAATATAAAATATATAATAAAGTAAAAAAACTTACAATTGAGAATTCTTTGCGCAGATTCAAGTAAAGAATATGCTTCACCTTTCTATCAAACAAAATCAAACCTAACTTGTATCTCATTTGTTTGTTCTCCTTTATCTGTTGTTGGCTGGGAACGTAACTATTAATT
>NW_021358925.1:0-251 GCF_001605985.2 Dendrobium catenatum | reverse complement strand
ATTGTAGGTGAAAATTTTCTAGCGGCCATTATCGCTACAAAATTAAAATAACAAATAAAAAAATTTAAAAAGAATACTTTTTTTCCACGCCTATTGAACCTACTAACGTAGCAGCCAGACCCACTACCATTGTAGCTTGCCTTGCTCGCTCACTCAGGCTAGCTTGACCGACCCATATTGCCCACCCAATTTCATGAAATCTGAAGTCTACATGTGTTTGATTGAAAAATATAGTTTAAAAAATCTTAATT
>NW_021358924.1:0-278 GCF_001605985.2 Dendrobium catenatum | reverse complement strand
TTATTGCTTTCTAAGCAGCTTTCTTAATACTTTTTTTAAACAAAGAAAAAGTAGTCAAAAGTTGTCCCAAATAAAACTTAAAATTCTCATATAATTGATAGAATATAATTTTAAAATAATAAAAATACTATGAAGTACATACTCTAGAGAATAAAATGAACTTAAAAGCATTGTCAACCAATAGTTTATGCAGCTTATCTTGATCGGTTGATTGAAGCTTGAGTATAGGGGTGTCAAAATCGGGTTCGGGTTGAATCCGATTTTGACCCGCCAATGTT
>NW_021358923.1:0-472 GCF_001605985.2 Dendrobium catenatum | reverse complement strand
TCACTAGTTTGTTGCCTTGAGTCAGCCTATTTCACCTGTCCAACAATCGGGGGAAGTATGTTAAAGTAAAGTACTATTGCTTGATTTCTCGCTTCATGGATGGCCAATCAATAATGGGGTAATCATTCCTAGCTTTCCTAAGGCTCTCTAAGTTGGTCTAGAACTGACTTGCCCTACCCGTGAGCTTTATCTCTGTAAAACTAACCTTCTTAGCCTCAGAGATGTCATACCACTTAAAGAAACTAGCCATACCTTTGAACCAATCCAAGAAGAGCTGGGGATCGAGTGTGCCATTAAAGGTAGGAGCGTCAACCTTAATAATTTTTATAAGTGGTGCATCAGAATCATGAAATGGGTCATGTCTGTGGTAAGGTGCTTGATGATTGGCACGGTGTTACTTTTCATCCAAATCTGGATCATGATGTGGGTCATGTTCGTGGTACAGAGCTCGATGAATGGCATGATGCTGACT
>NW_021358922.1:0-279 GCF_001605985.2 Dendrobium catenatum | reverse complement strand
AGGGTAAATTTTTAAATTGATTACCATTAAAACTTTAATAAGCTATTAAACCAACAAAAAATATTTAGAAGTAGCCAAAGTTGGACTTAGGCAAGTTATAAAAATATTAAAAATGACAATAGGAGAGAGAAGTGGAAGGAGCAGAGTGAGAAATAAAGTAGGAGCAATAATTAAGAAAAATTCAAAACTTTTTTTTTTCATGTTAGGTTGGAGAGCAGTAAGAAATTTTTTTAATTAAAATTTTAAATGTATATATATGTATATATATATATATATATA
>NW_021358921.1:0-280 GCF_001605985.2 Dendrobium catenatum | reverse complement strand
CATCAATTATTGGCTGATGATACTTGCTTGTTATAGCAACTTTGTTCTGTTCCCTATAATTGATACATATTCATACATTAGCATAAAAACAACTATAGAATTTCTAACAAAAATAAAAGAAATGCATTTTTGTTATCATGTCAAGGATGACCTAAATAAACTATTTTCTCTAGTTACATTTCAAACAAAAAAAAAACATGAATCCAATCAAGTATAAATATTTTAAGAATCTTATTAAATTCTTATTGCATTAAATAAGAATGATTTTGAATTCTTATTG
>NW_021358920.1:0-203 GCF_001605985.2 Dendrobium catenatum | reverse complement strand
GAATTACATTAGGAAATCTTTCCTAACAGCCAAAGTATTTCTTTGGAAATATTTTCAAAAGCTGAGAATTCAATCCCTGCTTTTCCCTCTCTACCACGTCAATCCTGGGCTTGACTCAAGGCTTGAATTCCTCTAAATTCCACTTGCCTCTCATCATAGAAACCTAAAGTTTCTCTCAGGTTTAGACTCCAGAATTTCTCCAT
>NW_021358919.1:0-1164 GCF_001605985.2 Dendrobium catenatum | reverse complement strand
GATCATGATTAAAAAACCGGAGATTAAAGTGATATGTCAAATATTTTTTTCCAAGCAATGGGAGAAGGACTCCTCACTATCCCTAGGCTTGGTTGGCGGCAAGGGACTAGTCCTCCATGGCTGCCTGCTTCATTCCCTTTAAGGATGAGGGAGATGGAGGTGGCCCTTGATTCGAATGGCTGGAGATGCAGCTTGGGTAACTGAGCTGTGCTAAAAGCTTGGTTAAGTTTGAATTGTTCAATAAACTATGTATTTTATGTTTTGGCCCCTGTATTCGTCCACATTTTTATTCGAGTAAAAAAATTCAGTTTTCTGATGCTCTCAGGATCTAAATTTTTGTGGAAAATGATTCATATTTTTGATGTATTATGATAGAGGCACCATTGTGAGGAACTTTTATTTGGTCCGGTGTAAGGATGCAGAGGAACATCCGGTTGTAGGCAAATTATAAAGGCCATTTTGCTCCCAGGTTCGTCCGGACGAAGTTGGATCATCCGGGATGATTGGTACAGGTTGTGCAGGAAAACATGTTTGGCTGCTGCATTGGTTCGTCTGGACGAAAGTCAGATCGTCTGGACCGAATAATCATCCGAGAGCAGATCGTACTGACGATAATTAATTTCGTCTGGACCCGAAAAAATTTGTCCAGAGCCCAATTGCCGTGACGATAATTAATTTCGTTGGAAAAACGTTCGTGCCAGACGCCCAAATCGATCCCGGGACGAAGTTGCGACGTCCGGGACGATCAGTTTTGATATATATAGAAATGAGATATTTTTAAAAAGAAAAAGACCGTCCAAAGAGAAGAGGAAAAACGAATGGAAAGAAGGAAAAGAAGGATTTTTGGGCCCGACTCCCGGTCTGTTTTCCGTCCTGGTTGTGGGTAGTTAGAGAAGTTTGACCCGACTCGAAGTAAAGGTAACATTCCGCCTTTCTCCCCCAATTAGTGCTCGATGAACATATATAACCAGCGTGTAAGAGAGGATTTGTTGAGACCAAGTCCCGCTTTTATTTTTCTGGTTGCATCGGATTTAGCTGTAATAATGTTTCTAGATTTAGTGTAGGCAGTAAACATCTATAGGCACCAATTTTTTAATCCTTGTTATAAAACACTACTATTACTCTTATTCCTTTATCTGTATCTTAGAAGAAATTCCTTTCCAA
>NW_021358918.1:0-210 GCF_001605985.2 Dendrobium catenatum | reverse complement strand
TTAAAAATCATAAATTTTTAAATATAATTTTTTATAAATCCTCTAATATCTTATAATTTTGAATTCTAAAACTTATGAAAATAGTCAAAAAGTAATATAACGTTACAGGAAAATCCGTTGTTACCGGCGCTTTTTCCGACGGAACTGAGCGAATTTCCAACGGTAATGATGTTTTCCGATGGATTTCTGACAGTTTATTCTTTCACCGGT
>NW_021358917.1:0-241 GCF_001605985.2 Dendrobium catenatum | reverse complement strand
ACGTCTAGGGATGCTACGCGGGTTGACAAGTGAATTCTAGTTCGAACCCGATCCCCCTATACGGGTCAATAGGAGTCGATAAGGTTCGAATGCTCAAACAAATATACGATTGCTACGACCGATATATTTGTTTTAATACATTCGTATTAGGCCATCAAGGCCCACAACAATATGAATTCACTAATAAAGGCTCAAAGCCTACAAAACCCGATCCTCATATACGGGTCAATAGGAGTCGACA
>NW_021358916.1:0-353 GCF_001605985.2 Dendrobium catenatum | reverse complement strand
GCAGACGACAGGGGTCCGAATGACCATAGTCTGCAAACGACATAGATCGGAAGGACGGTAATTGGATGACAGTGGTTGGGAGGACTGTAGTTGGCGGACTAGCCGAAGTCCTGCGGTGTTCGGCAGACTGGTGGAATTCCGATGGCGGACGTCAAACTATGAAAGTCTGACGATGGTCGGCGAGCAAGCGAATGTCCGGCGGCAGTCGATGAACTGGTAGAAGTCCGACGGCGGTCGGAGGACGGGTGGAAGTTCGGCGGCGATCGGCGAACTGGTGGAAGTCTGGCGGCGGTCGACTGACTGGCAGAAGTCCGTCAGTGGTTGGCGAATTGGTGGAAGTCCAGCGTCGGTAG
>NW_021358915.1:0-312 GCF_001605985.2 Dendrobium catenatum | reverse complement strand
ACTCTCTGTTAGGATTATTCTAGAAATATTTTCTTGTAGTTGGCTTGTCTATAAATAGACAGCTAAGGTATTTGTTTGGCAACAAGTAATAATATACTCCTTCCTTCTTTATCTGCTATTGTTTTCCTCTTCTATCTTTTCCTCAAGCACTCTGTTTCTACATTATTTAATGAGAGTGTTTTATTGATAAATAAGCCACACAATTTTCACATAAAAAAGAATAAAAATTATGTCCTGAAATAAATTATATGAGGATGATCTAAAAAGTATTATTGTTAAAATTAATTTAATATATATAATAATAATATTAAA
>NW_021358914.1:0-905 GCF_001605985.2 Dendrobium catenatum | reverse complement strand
GAGGGTGAAGACCATCAGAAGCAACACCATGGGATGGGCCTATCAGAGTACCCCTACAACTCTAGCTCCCAGAACCCAAACAATATCCTTCCAGAGAGAAGCTCCAAGGGAGAAGAGCGGTGGAGTTCACCCAGGGGAAATTTCAAGCGACTCACAGAGTTGGAGGTGTAGGATAAGAGGGCAAAAGAGTTATATTTCAAATGTGATGAGAAGTGCACGCCGAGGCATAGGTGTAAGGACTAGGGGTGTAAACGAGTCGAGTCGAGTCGAGTTTTGACACTATCGAGCTCGGCTCGTCAGTCAGAAAGCGAGCTCGAACTCGAACTCGAGCTCGAGTTGAGCTCGAAAGGCGAGCTCGAACTCGAGCTCGTCCCACTGTTAACGAGTCGAGCCGGCTCGCGAGCCTCGGCGGTCCGGGCAGCCTTCGACTCTTCCAGCGAGTTTGTCCTCCTTGTCCGCGTCATTCGCGTTGTGCACGACAATGGAGAAGAAGGTTGAGCGTGGGAGAGGAAGGTTGAGAGTTGAAAGTAAAATATATTTTTTTATTGTATGGGAAAAAGAGAAAAGCTGAGATAATTAATGAGATTTAACCAAAAGCAAAAGCAAGTTACAGCTTTTCACTTTTCCCAAACAAAACAATAACAGCTGTCAGCAGTTTTAGATTAAATAAAATTAACTTTATATATTTTTTATTGCAGGAAATACCGAAATAATATATTTTTTTGGAATTGCAGCTTCCATTTTTGGAATTCCCGCTCAATGGTCATTTGGAATTGCCGCCTAGTCATTTAAGTTTTTTTTATTATTATTTAAATAATCAATCGAGCTCACGAGCCGAGCTCTCATTGAGCTCGTTTAACAAACGAGCTCGAGCTCGCGGCTCGATAAGCTCGGCTCGCAAGCTC
>NW_021358913.1:0-235 GCF_001605985.2 Dendrobium catenatum | reverse complement strand
ATTTCTCTACTGCCGCGAATATTCCAGGACGCAACAAAGATGATATTAAGAGAAGAAATTACGGGCGAAAGAAAGAATAAGTAAGAGCATGCAAATAGACAGTGACGGAGCCAGAAACTTTTCATAGAGGGGGTCTTTTTTTTTTTTAAATCCCTCAACTTTTTACATCTAGGTTTGAGATCGATATTGACGGTTTTTAATTTTTTTTTATTTAAACAATAAACTATTAAATATA
>NW_021358912.1:0-287 GCF_001605985.2 Dendrobium catenatum | reverse complement strand
GACGACTCCGACATCGTTGTCCTTAGGCCTCCAAACGAATTACCTAAAAGAGGTGAGAGGATGGCCTTAAGGGCACGAGGTCGAGAACGTGCTTCATCAGAGAGGAGAACAACACCTGTTTATATTGATTTGGAATCAGATTCCGATATTGAGTCCAAGGACCAAGGTGCTGCCATCTCCCTCAATTATAAAAATACAAATACTTCTCCAAAATTTGATCTCACCTTAGAGGAGGACAGTGACATTGAGAAAGAAATTATAAAGGTGAAAAGTGACGAGCCTGAATT
>NW_021358911.1:0-277 GCF_001605985.2 Dendrobium catenatum | reverse complement strand
CAAAAAAAGTGATACAAAGGGTACACTCAAATAAGGAGAAGAAGGCACAACGGCCACTAGGCTCAGCAAAGGCTTAGACTACGAACCACTCCAAATTCGGGCACGAACCATTCAGAGGAGTGAAAGAGACAAAAACCACCAAAAGCCAACCAACTACCATCACTGCTAACAAGAATCACCACCTAAGGCTGCTAACTAGCCACGGATTGGAGCGATGAGCCCCAGCCACATCATTGCCCAGAAACCGCTAGCAAAATCCGCAAGGCCACCATAAAGC
>NW_021358910.1:0-9592 GCF_001605985.2 Dendrobium catenatum | reverse complement strand
CAAATCTATATCCAAACCTAACTCAAATCAGCTCAATTCAATCCAAATAAATTCCAATCTACTTTTGGCTTAATTTGAATAATTTCCTAAATCCGGAAATGGCCTCGACGGTCTTGATTTTTCCAAAATTTGGATTCTGCCGCGGCTGCAGGCTTCAGTCGCGTGAGTCCTCGAACGAGCAGTCGATTCGAGCGACTTTAGGTAGAAGCAGACTGGCGCAATGCCATTTTTTCGGTGTCTTCGAGCAGAGCAGAACGTTAGGAGACGTTAGAAGGCTCGAGGAAGCCTTCGGCTCGCTCATTTGGACAGACTCCCTCCATCTCTCTCTGGGCTTTTCTCTTGCTCTCAGGCACTCGAAACCCTCTTCCCCCTCCCATGCTTCCTTTGGTCGGAACCAAAGAGCCGAGGCCCCGGCTGCTTCTCCCTTCCTAGCCGAAGTCTACCCGATCTCTCACACACGCTATCTCTCTCTCGCTCTCGTTCGAAAGAAACCCCAGGCGGATCCCGACCCTACCTCCGTCTCCCTCTCTCTCGTGAGCCAGAGGACCAAGCTCTTGCTCCCATCGCTCCTGCCTTCATCCGAGTTCAGAAGCCGACGACTTCCTCTGTCCGATCCATCGCCAGGACCGAACCCAGCAGCCTCCCGAACTCCATCCTCGACAGGTTCGTACGCCTGCTCCCCCAAAACCGACTCCTTTCATGCAGGAGGCCGAGAACTCTCCAGAGGCCGAGACTCCTACCTTCCTCGCGTGAGCCAGGGGAGACCGAACCGAGCTCGTCGTCCCAAAGTCGCCTCGTCTCCAGCCGTCCCAACGCCCTCCGACCGAAGCCCTATGCTCGCCTCCATTCGGACCCAGCTGCACCCGACGCCTCCGTCGCCTTCAGTTTCGTGTGCCTAGACTGGATCAGTCGCTAGCTTTCCTATTCTTCGCCGCAAAGTGAGCGCTTCTTCTTCCTCCTCCTTATTCTTCATTTCTCCCTTCTTCTGCATTCCTTCTTTCCATTTTCCCTATCTATTTTTCTTCATTTACTTATGTTTGGGTTGTTGTATTGATGTTGATAATAATTCTCTCAATGAATCTCTTTATTGCTCATGTATGAAGAGCCTATTTGATTAGTTCATCTCTAGTATTCGCAATGTATTTTGGATGATAAATTATAGAAATCTCTTTTTGGGATATGATAAAAGGAGCATGCATTGATGTTGGCGTTGGATGATACTTGCCTTATCTTCTTATTTGTAGTTTTCATTTTGTCATCATAGATTGAGTTTTGTTATGAAATATAAAGTAGGAGGCATCGATCTTCAATCCTAGGTTTAATAATCTTCATGACTTAAATATCGCATACAAGATGTTTGATGAAATGTTGTTAAAAGAAAGTTATCATTATTTTGCTTGTATTGAAATTTAGCACAATCTTGTTCTTATGCAGACTTACTCAAATGCTTTACATAGATGCTTATCAATCAAAATTATTTGCTGGGATGTGATGAGAGCACCTTTCATAAATTTCTTTCTTTTAACACATGTAAATGAGCTTGATATTTCAAAGAAGCATGACAGCTCCATTGTTCATTTTCAAAGCATGGTGGTAGAGGGAAATCCATTTGGTATTGATGGAACTTGGAGTATCCCCATTGTTATTTCTCTAATAAAATTGTTTGTAGAGAGCAATCTTTTGTTCTTTTGCAGTTAACTTCATGCATTTTTTTTTGTCATTCCTTGGTTCTTTATAAATGGCTCATGATGCGTAAGCAAAATCTGTGCACTAATTTACGCAAATTTATGTGTTTAAAAAAAAGGGATTTTGGCTATGAAGTTCTTGTTTATTTGTGAATTATCACGGGATGGATTATTTAAGACGACATATAAAATTTTTAGGGCCATGAGAGGTCATGCCACCCTTTAGCAAAACTTATATGCAAGGTGTATGTGTTAATGCTTGTTGAAGGCTAGTTTCATAATTTCATTTTGTCTCTCATCCATATGAGTTAAAATTGATTAGGAATTTGCATATCGAGATTGCATATTACATACTGGTTGGGTTAGTCGTAACCCATAGAACATAGAAATAATGCTTTGTATTGAGATTTGATAGCATTTCTTCTCTTTATCTTCGAGATGTTGGATACAACTTGTTTGATGAGTCTCCCTAAAATTCTTTTGATAAGGTCTTTAACGTCCTCTGGTGATTGTTGTTTATAAGAAAGTGTGTTATTCTTTTATTTTTCTCCATAGATTTTGATGAAGTTATGTTGTAAGATGAGGTTGGACAAGTGCATACTTAATACATATATGAAACTTTTGATATTTGGTGATGATCGGCATATATATTTACACTTTATAATTCGTTCATGAGCTTAGCTTGATTTGATCTAAATTTGGCATACTTCATGGAATGGTTTGGACTTAACTTTGGAGTGAATTGCGAACGTTATTTTGGAAAGTCTTGTGAATTTTCTCTTGCGTTGGAAGGTGTTCATTCGATTCATGTTTCATATGAGTACGTCCATGGCTTTAGTGCATTAATGTCTTAGATATCGTTGATGAATTTGTTAAATGTTGGAACAAATTTTTGTGATTTCGTCAATCTGGAGGTTCTCTTCTTGAAAGTTTACTGGAGAATACTCATGTATCTTGCTCACTGTTATCTGTGTTGTTGGAGGTATATTTGGTGTTTGAAGAATCGTATTCAATGATAAAATCCTTTTATGTTCTTTTGAAATTGGACTCTTCTTCACATGCTTAAGCTTTATACGAAAGGTTATGTTGGCAGATACATTGGAAATATCTTTTGGACTTAGAAAGATAAATTTGCATCAAAACCTTTTTTTTTTACATATATAATGGCACCTTAGTCGTGTTTCGATGTCTCATAAGCTGCACTTCTGCTATTTAGTATCCTTATATTTCCTCTGATAATGATGATTTGGAATTTAGCTATTAATTGCATAAGGTTGTTATGAAATATCTCTGTCTCCAACGTTGCAAGTAGTGGTGGGCTTTTCCTCTTTATGGATCTGTTCAATTATTATTTATTCATAAATTTTTGTTGGTTTCAAGGATATATGACACTCAACTATTTTGTTTCTTGTTAGCATATACATTTTCTTGCATAATTATGTGATAGACAGCAAAAAGGTGTATGGTTTCATTATGGTGACTTTAGTGGAAACATAAAAAAGTAATTTGACACATGCTTAGTAAGGGTACTTGTAAGTTTCAAATGCATCTTTGTTGTATTTCGTTAACTATGAGTTAATTGGAAAGTGAATTTGAAATCTGTTGCAAAATTTGATATATGCACTTGTAGTTCACTGTGACAAAGTCAATATAAAGTGATGTAAATGACTTAATTGAATGTATCTTGGCATGAGTAGAAATGTATCGATTTTGAATGCTTCTTTGGAATGTTGGAAGGTGTGGCATGTTGGAAAATACTTCGAATGGAAAATCTTATGAGCTGTTTTATATTGGCAAGTTTTTATGATTTATTTTTATTTTTATTGGGAGGTTCTATAGATTACCTTGTGTGTAAAAAAAAAAAAAGTCTACGGTTCGTTCTATATTCGAAAGACTTGAGTTTTTGTTTCATATTTAAAAAAGAGGTGGAGCTTTGGTTTGTTTTACGTTGAAAAGTCTTATAAGAGGTTTTATGTATTGTTTTATTTGGAGGTTGTATGAGTAGTTTTTGGTATCGATAAGTTTTGTGACGAGTTTTGCGAATTGTTTTTGTATTGAGATTTTGTAATTTTGTCTTGTGAATGTTTCTTGATTGAGGGCTTTATAGTGCCTATTTATTAAGAAAACTTTCACAAGTCTACCCCACTCCAAATAAAACGAGAGGCACTTGATTATGGTTGTTGGGTAGGATTTTGTGTCAAAGAGGGGATTTTCGTAGGTGATCTTTGTAGGGTTTTGTGTCAAAACAAAAGGAAAGAAAAGAATAGTTTTTTTATAAATGCACGTAGCTTTTCTTCAAACAAAATAACAAAAATCATGGTTAGATTTGAAGTTTTAGCAGCTTTTTGTAGAATGGATTTGTGTTGGAGAGTTCTCTTAATCTCTCTTTTTGGGATGGGATAGTCTATCCTTACATAAAGTTTCTATCTTTATTAATGATTCTCCTTTAAAATATAAATTTGGAAGAATGGATGGGTAGGAAAGAGGTAATGTTAATTTTGCTTTAGGGTACACTTGACTTCAAAGAAGTGATGTCCCGACACCAACAATGCCTACATTCATTTTATTTATAATTTCATTCTTTTCTTTCTACTGCTTTGCTATAGATTCTAAGTTTAGCAATCATGTAAACGAAAGCTTTAAGGGTTAGAAACAGAACTTCTCTCTTAGTCCTACGACTTTAGTGACACATAAGGAAAAAACTAAGGACAAGTCTTAGAAACATAGACTTAGGACATGCCCTCCCTGTAGGGTAGGACATCAAAACTAACTTAGCGACACGTCTTCCTAGGTTAGCCTTTTCTTTCTTTAATCCACTAATAATCAACCACAATCTTAACCTAACTCTTAAAATATATAAAACACTTAATTCTTAATCAAGTTATTAGAGAATTAGGTGAATTATTAATTCAGCCTAAGACATATCTGAAATCAAGCTTAACAAATCATAATATAACCCTAACCAAATCTAAGTTTAAGCTGTAGACAAAAATTAGGAGATTAAAAATATGAAACTAAATTTCTTAGGATAAAGCTCTTTAAAGATCAAAAACTTAGACTAATCTTTTTAAAATCAATCAATAAACGCCTTTTAATACATAACAACCACTCCAAAGATGAAGTCTTATCGATGGACTACTCCGGGCTGCGGGGCTAAAGTGTCTAAGGCCAGGCCTGGTTCCTCGAGCCTGATGGCACAACGCCACGAATGATTCAATGGAGTGGCAAACTTTAAAATTAGTTTCTTACTGGCTTAAGTCAATTTTGAATAATAAATCTACATTTCTTTTTAAATTTACAACAAACCAAAATAATCCAATCAATCCTAAAATACAATCTCTAAATCAAATCTTAAAATATTAAGATTAAACTTCAATATTAATTTCCTCCTTCTTGGCCTTCAAACAAATCAAATGAGAGCAAATTATAATTAAAATCATCCTACATATGATCTATCCAAAATTGCACAAGCCTACACACACTTAGACCTGTGTTTAGGACACGACTTCTAGCCCTAGGTTAGGCTGACATTTTCTTTCATTATTCAGTATTTACTACATGCACATGCTTTATAATTGCTATTATTATGCTTCCTGTTTGTTACATTCTTACTTACATGCATTTATTTTCTGAATGGCATCTACGCTCATTTGTGTATTTTTTTCTTTCACTTGTTCTTGCGAGGTAAAAACAATGGGATCCTGATGGTTGAGAACTAAAGAGAGCTTTGCTAGGAGCTTGAGTGGCCGCGCCACAATCAAGGGAGTAAATTTGCTTATAAGCTTGTAAGTGGCAGCGCACAATCAGGTATATCTCTGCAATTTTGTAAGTCAGATTTTTTTTTTAATTATATATCGAAACTGCTACACATCAACAGCATTTGTTATAGGTATCTTAGCATGTTTAGGTAGCCAGCCTTAGGTTAGTTCACTGACGAAGCTTTGACCCTATAGGTCAAGCTTGCCCCCTTCTGTGAGCCTAGAGACATTAGGGTCATTAGGCCTGTAGAGGTAGGCATCCCCTACTTGTGCCGGTTGGCATCGTTGTTTTCCCCACACGAAGTGGGCATCGTGGTTTTTTTTTCTGCTAGATTTTGGCCTCCGGTTTTTGGGTACGATACCCTCCCTTTTTTTCTTTTTTTTCTGTGAGCCTTAGAAGACCATTAGGGGTCATTTAAGCCTGTAGAGTAGGCCACCTACTATGCCAATTGGGCATCGCTTTTTCCCACACGAAAGTGGGCAAGAACTATGATGATTTTTCTGTGCGGGTACCTGCCTGGAGGTACCCTTAGGGTGTGTTTATTTACTTTTTCTGTACTCTGGATGTCATGCACACATCTGTTTCTTACACACTTTTCTCCACAATGCACCTTACAATCATGCATTGCATTAGCGGACCTAAGGAACATCTCTTATTTATGTATCTTTTCATGGCAAATCATACAACGATAGTCTATTCGTCCGCATATTGTAGAGTCGTTGATTTGAGTCTTTTGAACTATTAATCCTTGAATCCTTAAGATAGAGCCTTCCACATCTTGCATACACTATAGGGCGATTGGGTTGTGCTTAGGAATTTTAGGCTGGGCTTCTTTTTCAGGCTAAGGAATATAGTCCAGACTGCATTAGTTAAGGTCGTGGCGTTGAATGTGTATGTTACGATATTACACCTCTTTATAGATTAGGATCTAAAAGGTGAGTGGTACAGGTGTAGCCACTATAGCACCTTAATTGGTGGTTAAGCTCTCCATCCTTTCGGAAGCTATAATCCTACCCATCCGCGTCACAACAGATGACGCCACCTCCCTCTTTCTCTCGTGCATGTTTGATGCGTTGTCCTATTCCTTTTTCTCGCAGTTTTCACTTCTTCTAGCTGGCCGAAATGTTGAACTGAAACCCTGTGTGATTGATTGAACAAGTTGGGACCTCTTTTCCTTTGATTAGGAAAGCCTAGAAAGCACCCTTTGCAACTAAACCCAATTGAGAAATAATCTTAACATCCTTAATCGAGAGTTTTTCCTAAGTCAAGGCTTAGAATGTAATTAACTACGGGGCTTTGCGCCCGTAGGAAATCGATCCCACAATCATTAACCCTATTCGAATGTTGATGTATCGAATCGGGGAAATCTCGTGAACTTTTGGGTTATAGATATTATTATCCATCGAGGTGGTAGGTGAAAGCCGCTATCGCTCCGCATGGCTAATCGTATCTATAACTCCATCTGCTCTTCCATCGGCCTTGCTTGTGCCGAGTGTAAAGGCTACACCATTTTGTCCTACGGGATAGTGTGATCGTAATCTTTGCAATTCGAACCACACGAGCGGAACCCTTTCGGAGACCGCCACAGCCTCACCTAGTGAGAGCTAAAAATGGTGATATGTTCGGGAGCAGGAATCAACATTCATGCGCCAGAATTACACAGAAAATAGCAAAATTAGCAGCAATTAGGGGGAATAATGACTATTTTTTTATAATAACTCAACAAGAAACAAAAAATACAATCGACCTACACTTAGAGAGATAGATTGTCTTCTCCAAATCAATCTAGTATCATCGCTTAGGTTAAGCCCTAAAAAAAAAACTACAACAAAAAAATAACTCAAGAATATAACCCTATTCAAAAATACATCCCTATTTAATCCCCCCTCTTTCCCTTCAAAACAGCCCTAAAATGAAACTTCCCTTTTCTTTTTTTAAAATTCCCTCCTTACTTTGATTCAAATTCCCCCCATTAAATTCCTTACTTAATTACCTCCGCAATAAAGATGATTGCTTCATGGGCCCCACAAGGGGGGTCTGATCCCCATTGTCCAGCCTCCTATAGCTAGGCCCGCCTTGGCTGTGGACCGACTACAAAGATTGGTCCATGTTGGACCGATCGTAACATTACTCTCCTCCCAAAAATGCACATTGTCCTCAAAGGTGAAAAGGTTGAAAATTCTCTTCTGATTATCTCATAAGACTCACAAGTGGCATTATGCTCTTGATCAACACTAAGCGTGTAAGTGAGCCGAGCCGGCTCGTGAGCCAGCTCGAACTCGACTCGATAACGAGCTCGCGAGCCAAGCTTATTGGAGGCCGCGAGCTCGAGCTCGAGCTTAAACTCGAGCTCGTTTGTTAAACAAGCTCGAGTTCAAGCTCGATTGAGAGCCTCGCTCGGGAGCTCGCGAGCCGAGCTCGATTGGATTATTGATTAAAAAAATAAAATAAATAACGATGGGCGGTAATTTTACAAATAAGGCGGGAATCGTGCGGGATTTCCAAAATTAATTGCCAAAGCGGTAACTCCCAACAAAATGAAAAATATAATACTATTTTAGGTTTTCCTGTTAATAAAAAAATATATAATGTTAATTTTATTTAATATAACAATGAAAACTGCTGACATCACAAGCTGCATTTTTTTGGAAAGGTGGAAGCTGTCCAGTTGCAGCTTTCTTTTGCTTTTTTAATAAACTCTCAATTAATTATCTCAGCTCTTTTCTTCACTGATAAGAAAATAAAAATAAAAAATTTTATTTTCAATGCTCAACCTTCTTCTCCGATTGCAAGCTCGACATGGACGACGCGGTCACGCGGATGAGGAGGACGACTCGCTCGAAGGATGCCGGACTGCCGAGGCTCGCGAGCCGGCTCGAACTCGTTAACAGTGGGACAAGCTCGAGTTTCGAGCTCGCTTCTGACTGACGAGCCGACTCGATAGTGTCCAAAACTCGACTCGACTTGACCTCGTTTAACACCCCTAATACAACACCTTCTGTGTCCCTGCCTCCCCTGCGTTACACTGCTACTTCCATGGGTTTCCAACATACTCCCCTGTCCTCTGTCAGGTGTGGGGGTAGCGATGATGGGTGTGTTCTCCTATAGTCCTTCCTCAGATTGTAATACATGAAAGGCTGGGTGCAGGCTGAGGTGGAGTAGGTTTAGTTGATGGGTAACAGCCCTGACGCGTTCCAAGATCTCATAAGGCTAAAAATATTGGGGGGATAGTTTTTATTCCGTCTCTGTCTAATGTTTTAATGCATGTAGGGCCTCAATTTAAGTAAAACTATATGCCTGGTTCATAATTTACCTCCTCCTTGTGTTCATCCGCCTTCCTCTTCCATGACGCTATTGGGCTCTTTAAGTAAATGCCCTTTGAGCTCAAACTAGTATCCTGTATCTCTCCTTCCAAGTACTCCTCTACACTGGAACACTGGTGTAGTGCGCCCCGCATAAGAATCAAGTGGGTGGGCCTCTCCAATATAGAAACTGGAAAAGGAGTAGTCTTTGCTGGCTGAGGCGGTACGAGTGTTGTATCATATTCCGCTCCATGCAATCCACCTAGCCTAACTCTTCGGGGCGTTTGATACAAAAGCATCTTAAGTAGGCCCCCTACAGCTCTGGTTGACCACTTATGTCTGATCATCTATCAGAGGGTGTAGGTTTGTGCTTTGCTTCACATCGTCCTTGAAACAAAATAGGCTCCTTCCAAAAATGACTAGGAATACTTTGTCTTTGTTTGAACACAATGGCTTTTGGAAACACCACTGCAAACGTACCACTTTTGAATGAAACAATAGTCACTGTGAATGCGATGTAAGGGTGTTTAGAAGCAAATGAAATATGCGTAACTGCTCATACGGTCCACTAGTACAATTCACTGAAACCCTTCTGACAATGGTAAACTCAATGAATCCATTGTCACTTCCTCCCACACCATCTTCAGTAGTGCTAAGGGTTGTAGTAACCTGTTTGGGCAGTCATGACTATGTACTTATGGCTTTTGGCATACATCATATTTGCACCTGGATCTCACATCATCACTCATTCCTAAACAAATATAGCTCTTTTGATAGCCAATTGGTTGTCTTCTACTTCGGAGTGCCCCTACGTAACTACCCAAGTCGCAAGGGAAAGAAATCCTG
>NW_021358909.1:0-313 GCF_001605985.2 Dendrobium catenatum | reverse complement strand
AAAATTCAAGGGAGTAAAGGTTTGATATTAATGAGTTTGGTATGGTCCCTTTATCTCTATATGGGTGAGGTACGTGTGGCGCTTCATCCACTTTTGAGGTCGATAGTCATGTTATCCTAAAAAATCTTATAAGTAGTTGAGCCCATTATAAATCATTATTATGTTGATCCTATTTTGTGCTACGCCTTCCCTCCAATTTGTGAGACCTCAAATTACTACTATCATGCTTGTAATATTTGCATTGGTCATACCTTACAAAAAATTCTTTATTACAAATGGCTGAAGAAGGATCGACAACATTGTTGTGTTCTTT
>NW_021358908.1:0-284 GCF_001605985.2 Dendrobium catenatum | reverse complement strand
GCTACAAAGGAAACTCCAAAGAGCTCTCAGAATCCAAACGTTAAAATAAAGAACGCTTCAATCGCGCTCTCTCTCCTCTGATCGCCACACGAAGACATCCCAAGCTCAATATAAAAACTCTACACATAGGTCCTCGATGCCATAACCATAACCATCTTCTGCATCCTCCTCCCTTACTGAAAAAGTTTTCTCACCACCATTAATCACAAAATGATAACCTCTACTGACTTCTACCATGTCATGACCGCCATCGTCCCTCTCTACGTCGCCATGCTCCTCGCCTA
>NW_021358907.1:0-226 GCF_001605985.2 Dendrobium catenatum | reverse complement strand
ATGATTTGAAGCACTTCCTTCCCACATGATCATCCAATTTTCTTTTCCTTAAGGTTAGGTGTGAGTCTACATGTTTCCTTTCTAGAGAATTATGCATGCTAGTGGTTGAGAATTCCCTTTATGACACCATCCTAATTTCAAATCTAGCCTCGATCATTTGTAGTTTGGAACAGTTTATTCCAACATGATCATCTAGCTTTCTTTTCCATAAGGTTAGGTGTGAGAC
>NW_021358906.1:0-219 GCF_001605985.2 Dendrobium catenatum | reverse complement strand
AACATGATAGTCCCTCTTGCTTATAAAAATTTTAGTAATACACTTTAATAACTCAAATGGACTTAATTGTAATGATGATTGCAAAAGTCATTAGAGGACATAGAAGAAAAGTGTTTGAAACTTTTCATCTCTCATGTATTAGAGATTAGAAAATTCTAATGATCATAAAACAATATTCTAATTAATCAATTATTTTTTATTCATTTTAATCCACTAAAT
>NW_021358905.1:0-252 GCF_001605985.2 Dendrobium catenatum | reverse complement strand
ACTGAACTTGCTCACCCTTCCAAAGTCTAGAAGTAAAGCGTCCATCTCGATCAGAAACAATCACTCGATGCACACCGTGCAATCTGACTATCTCCTTCATATATATCTATGCCAAACGATCTACCAGATCAGTCTGTCTGATCCGAAGAAAATGGGCGGACTTCGTCTGTCGATCTACTACCACCCAAATAGCGTCGTGCCCTTGTCTAGATCGGGGAAAACCCATCGTAAAGTCCATCGTCACCTCCTCCC
>NW_021358904.1:0-237 GCF_001605985.2 Dendrobium catenatum | reverse complement strand
CTGAGATGTTTAGTTGAAGCTTTTAGCTTTTGGTACTAATATGAAAGATGAATATTATAGAAGCATATGATCTTCAAACATGGCAATTATCAAGAATATGATCATCCCTATCACAATAATTGCACCATATGTTTGTATTTGGATACAAAAATCTATGGTGTTGATGATTATAGCGACGTGTTTGATTATGGTGTTGATGCAGTTGGGCATTTTATAAAAATGTGTTTGTTTTAAATT
>NW_021358903.1:0-1447 GCF_001605985.2 Dendrobium catenatum | reverse complement strand
CCCCACGTAGTGGGATAAAGGCTTGTTGTTGTTGTTGATAATTATTAATATGCAATATAGGGAACTCACTAGTCAATAGGCTCTTCTTATGGGTCTAACCTTGAAGCACCAGCAAGCACTTCAACCCTTTAACATTGGGTCGAAGATTTATATATTTGTAAATTTGGAGGCTCGGTATTACCTCACGTCAAACTATCTCTTCAACATCACGCACATGATGAGAAATTCAATAGTAGCTTGGCATAATAGAACTTCACAAACCTCATCAATGAACTCATTGCCCACATGCACTCGACAAACTAAGTTGACAGAAAACTTCGAAGGATCGTACTTGACGGCTTTGAGAATCCTAAACTTAAGCTGCTCTAAGTAAATATTTCTTTGCACTTGCAGGGGAATATTCCTACCCCATAATAAGTTGGCAGGAAATTCGCATCCAATTATAATTTACGTCTATACATTAACATGAATGTTGCTACTCGTCCACTCATTATTGAACTCATACGTTTCGCTATGAAAGATCAATAAATCGCATTAACTTAGTATACGTTACTATAATTTACACAATTATATTTCTACTTGGTATACAAAACATAAAATTACAATACCGACTATTACTGTGACAATAACTTTTCAAATTGCCAAAATAATTCTCTTAATACATTATAAAGGTTGACTGCTTAATATAATATATAATTTCAAAATATACATCATTCCGCTACTACAAAATATTTTCGATTTAAATTTCATTCCGCAACTACAAAATTTTTTCAATAATATTACCAAAAAAATTACTTCGAATAGAATTAATTCTAACCAATTTATTGCTAAAATAACTATATTAACCCTAAAATACTTCTATCATACATCATAGAAAAGAAACATAGAAGATTGCTTCCAACATCTTCTCCATGGCAATAGAATAAAAAAACACACAAATTGCTCGCAAAAAATATGATCAACTAGTTCTTCCCTACTACATTACAAGGACTAACCAAAAAATTCAACAAAAAAAACTTAATCTTTAGATCTACATTTTCCTCTTGAAGTTAAACTCCTTTAAGTAAAATAACTTATCAACAAATAACTTGGTTAAATAAGCCTAAAAACCAAAACTTTGCTTACCTAAACACTCTAACCGACGGGGAAGAGCAGATCTGTAACGTGGGGTACAAGGAAGACGAACCAGCATCCAGGTGAGGGAGAAATAAAACCTGAAGGGAAAGTGCTTTTTCTAAGACAGGCCAAAGTCGCCTGTTTAACAGGCGACTTAGGTCTTGCCATGTCAACAAACACATCATATGTTTGACTAGTTCAGTCATGGGTAAATCGCCAGTTAAACGGGAGATTTTGCCTAATTTAAATTTTTTTAAAAATCGTGCTTAGCCGGCCAGCGGGCTGGTTCAGACAGACAGTGTTAATGCTAGGGCGTCCCCTGGAAGCGACG
>NW_021358902.1:0-302 GCF_001605985.2 Dendrobium catenatum | reverse complement strand
AGATCCTAAGGTCTAGATTTTTCTGGAGGAATCCTATGGTCTAGAGTAGATTCTAGGGTTTATATTCTAGGAGGATCCTAGAGTTTAGATTGGTCTGGAGATTGAACTGATTTATGGTCAGGTTTGATCTGGGGTTAGGATTGATCTGGAGTCTGCATGGGTCCTTAGTGACCTCATACAAAAATGAGGTCAACAAGGCCTTGGGAGTACGGGCCCCCACTGATTTTGGTAATATTATATAATTAAATTTATTTATGATGCATTAATTACATAATTAATCAAATAATTTTTTTCTTTTTTCA
>NW_021358901.1:0-303 GCF_001605985.2 Dendrobium catenatum | reverse complement strand
AGAATATTTTCTCCTTATCTCCTCCTTAATAGAATAACACACTTTTTAAAAAGAATAAGGGAGATAAAAGTATTTTTGTTGTTTTAAATTTTTTGAAAAGAAGGATACAAATTTAATAGAATATTCTCCCCCTTTGACATTATCAAAAAAAAGAAGAGGAACGAAAAACAAAACACAAAAAATATTTCTTGATCTAGTGAGAAAACAAAAAAATCTTAAAATGATAAAGTTACCTCTTCGTTTTAATCAAAGTCATAGTAGAATTGGATTTGACAACGCATAGCCCAAAAAAGGTTAGAAACT
>NW_021358900.1:0-233 GCF_001605985.2 Dendrobium catenatum | reverse complement strand
ACCTATACTATGGGGTAAAGAGGCACACTCCTTAGATCGTGTTGGCCCAAATGTCTCATATAATCGAGGTATAAGGCATTCACTAGTCTGTAGTGCACTATCACCATTAGTGGAGGGAGTGTAAAAAGGTCTTTAATGGGAATCCTCAACTCTTATTCCATATATTTAATGGCGAATAGGTTGTACACTAGTAGTTTGATGTTGGAAGTCTTCTTACTCATCTAAACTACTGA
>NW_021358899.1:0-375 GCF_001605985.2 Dendrobium catenatum | reverse complement strand
ACAAATCAATATAAATAAACCAATTAATAAATGTCCATAGGCCAACTACCCTTTAATTAAAAACTAGGGTATGTAGAAATGTAAAGTGGCCGTGCACCACTACAACAACCTGAATTTCTAAGCCTATGACTGATGCAAAAGGAGAGACTTTGAGTTTAGGTCCAAAAAGTCACTACGAGAAATAACCTAGATCTAGGGTTTCTAACACTTTAGGTAAATACTAGAGTTGCTAGATAGGTAGTTTGCTGGATTTGGAGTTTCTTATGCAAAGATATGAATTTTCTAGGTTTTAAGCCCTAGACTATTGGATGGGGTTGACCAGAAAGTTGACTTTCTAAATTATGTTAGTTTCTGGAATCCTAATATTTTTAATAA
>NW_021358898.1:0-274 GCF_001605985.2 Dendrobium catenatum | reverse complement strand
ATCATATCTATAATTATATAATATGAGAATATAATATAAAAAAATTAGAGATCACTTTTTGATGCAAGGTGACAAATATAATTTGGTGTTGAACAATGATTAGGGTAATGACCTCCGAAAAAAAGAAAACCTCATAATAATTTTAAATCTGCCCCCACTTAAATTTGACATGCTTTAAAAAAAAAATTTGTAAGTACTTATTAACGCTCTCTCTCTCTCTCTCTCTCTCTCTCTCTCTCTCTCTCTGTGACGAATCATAGAAAAATAAGTGTCA
>NW_021358897.1:0-440 GCF_001605985.2 Dendrobium catenatum | reverse complement strand
GAGATAGAATAGAATTCAAATCTAGCATGTAAACATTCTTAATCCTTTTTCCATTTAAGACTTCTTTTTCATTTAGGCTTAATATGCAGCTAGTAGGTAAAAATTTCACATTATAAATTTCACATTATAGCCCTTATCACATAGCTGACTTATACTTAACAGATTATGTTTTAAGCCTTTAACCAGTAACACATTGTCTATAAAATTTTTTTTGAAATTTCCAATCATACCTGATCCAACCACTTTTTTTGTAGTATTATCTCTAAGTGTAACCTTGCCTCCATTCCTAGCTTCCAGCATTATGAATTGAGCAGTATCTCAAGTCATAGGCTTTGAACATCCGCTGTCCAGGTACTATATGCTCCCACGAGGTATTGTGTGAAAGCAATCCTGCAAAATTCTTAAATGTTAGACCTGGGAACCCAAACAAGTTTGGGTTT
>NW_021358896.1:0-204 GCF_001605985.2 Dendrobium catenatum | reverse complement strand
GAAGTATTGAAGGACAATGCCTCTCTTTCTCTCTCTATCTCTCATTCTCTCCCCTTTCTTCTTCCCCTTTCTTGTTTCCTTGGAGTAAATATTGGAAAGGTACACAATATGCTTATAAAATAAAGGTTCCAAAAGTGTAATCAACAGATCTGGTGATCAAGCCCAACAAAAGGTACGTCTTTATTTTCAGTAAATTTAAATTAT
>NW_021358895.1:0-294 GCF_001605985.2 Dendrobium catenatum | reverse complement strand
TTCTTATTAATTTGATTTTCATATTGCAACCATAATTTTTATTTTGTCACTATTTTTTAACTATTTTTTTAAATTGTTCTAAATAGTTGATTAATATAATAATTTTAAAAAAAATTACTTACTCTAAAGCAACTTTTTACAAAATAGTAAGAAAGCTGCACAAAAAAGCCTAATTCTTCATTTGGAATAGCTTTTTTATCGTCCCAAACGAAGCCTAAATAAAATTTAAAAGTTTTTTTTTTAAATTTTCGAAGAACAAAAAAATAGTCTATATTGCAAAAAAAAAAAAAAAAA
>NW_021358894.1:0-1592 GCF_001605985.2 Dendrobium catenatum | reverse complement strand
GTGCAGCTGAATATCCAAAAAAAAAAAATCAAGTCAACTCAATCAGGCTCAACAAGATTCAATCAATCTACTCTGCTTCAGCTAAAAATGAGCTCGTCAAGTCAACAAACGGAGTTACCCTTAGCAAGTAATTAACACTGATGAACTCATCTCAAGCAAACGAGTATGCATCACTACTAATAAATCAGGTTTTTGCAGCACTTTTCTAACCTACAGCAGCGGTTTAAACACCTGCAAAATTTTTTGCAGCGGTTTAAAATCTGATGCACGTCGGCTGCATCTGTGTTCGCTAGTAGGGCTTTCGCAACGGTTTTGAAAATGCTGCTGTAGGAAGGCTTTCGCAACGATTTTCAAAGAGCTGTTGTAGTAAGTCTATAGCAGCGTATGTAGCAGGTGTTAAACCCGCCTAAAGAATTTGATTCGCGGCTAATTTCGAAGCGGTTAAGTGTCGGGTCTATTGCTGTGGTATTTAATTTGCTGTTAATAAATGCTGCGATATTCTCATTTTTTTTATAGTGATGGCCTGAGGTTGCCTCTAACAAGTACAAGATTTATCTAGTTAGCCCTAGCGACTGCTAAAGTGGACAATTTCCTTCATACAAAAAACTAGAGATCGGTCAATAAGCAATTCTTGCACCTATGCAAGCCAAGCCAGCAATTTCGTATGAGTTCAAACTGGCAACTACATTAAGTTGGACATTCATATTAGGCTACACAACTATTATATTTTTCTCTTATTTTATATATAGTCTTACATATAGCTAATTTTATAACGCTAAAGCTACATTAACCCCTAGTTTATTTTTAAAAAGCTGCTTTGAAAAGCAATAAGAAAACTGTCCCAAATGATGACTTATGGTTTATTTGAGACTGTTTTATTTTCTTATGGTTTTCTAAAATAAATTTTTAATTCAAAATTTTTAGTTAAAGCAATTTTTTTATTAGAAAATTATTTTAGAAAGTATTAAAAAAGATGTCAAGAACTAGAATTTTTATTAGGTACGGACACCAGACGTAGCTCTACATCCGGATGCCAATAGCATGTCGCCACGTGCTCTTACTTTTTACCATGCGGCCCGACGACGCTACCCGGATCGGAACCCGATATTGCTATGTTTGGGTATTGCTAGGTATTGCTCGGTATAGATATGTATTGTTCGGTATTGCTTGGTATTGCTTGACAATAACGAGAAATACCGCTCTGTCAAGACCAATACCTAGCAAAACTGGTGTATAGCTCAGTATTAGTCTTGACAGAATGGTATTTCTCGTAATTGCCGAGCAATATCGAGCAATACCTAGCAATACCCCAATCTGCACAAATCAGTCAATACATAGCAACCCCGGGTACGGTCCGGGTTGGGTTGTCGGGCCACGCGGAAAAGATTAAGAGCACGTGGCACTATTTTACTGGCATCCGAACGTAGAGCTACGTTATGACACCAGACCTAATAAAAATTCCACAAACTAAGGCTGCATTTGTGATAAATTTCTTATTGTTTGTTAAAATAGCTTGCTAGTATAATAATTTATAGTTTAAAAAAATTATTTACTTAATAACAGTATCAGAAAATAATAAAAAGGCTGTGCAA
>NW_021358893.1:0-1189 GCF_001605985.2 Dendrobium catenatum | reverse complement strand
TAAAACATGGTGTGATGTCATGTTGCGTAGGGGAATTTCTTCCGCCCACTTTGAAAAGTAATCATTTGCTGCTAATATGAAATGATGACCTCTCGAGGAGGGAGGGTCAATCGGCCCAATGATATCTGTGCCCCAACTCTCGAAGGGCCACGAGGCTGTTGTAGGGTGTAACACATTAAGCGGCTGATATAAAACCACACCATGGACCTGACATTGATGCAGTGCTTTGCAGTATTCATGCAATCTTCAATCATTGTAGGCCAGTAATATCCAAGTCTTTTAATCCTCAATTTCATTTTTGGACTCGATTGATGTGCACCGCATAGTCCTGAATGAACCTCACTAACAATCTTCAGGGCTTCTCGCTTGTCTAAACAGCGCAGCCACATGTGATCGAAGGACAGGCAGTACAGCAAATTGTTGACTAGTGCGTATGATAGGGCACGTTTCTTAATCTGGTTGGAGAGTGATTTATCCTAGGGAAGCTTCCCTTCTTTAAGTTAGTCGATTAAGGGTCATCTCCAATCCCCTTCTTCGTCGATTGTCGAAGAGGCAGAAAGGATCTGAAGGGGAGTCTTACTTATGTGTTCCAAATCTATAAGAGAGAGGGCTTTACGACCCTGAATCTCTATAGAGATGGAATCCTCCTTAGGACAGGCAAATTCCTTTGCGAGTTTTGCTAAGGCATCCGCCGCGGAACAGCTTCCACGGGGAACCCTATACAAAGTAGCAGTAGGAATTTATTCCAACAAGTGAAGTGTGTATTGGTGATATCTTAGGAGATTACGATTCAAGACTTTATAAGTTCCGGCCACTTGGTTAATCACCAACTGGGAATCTCCAAAGATCTTAATCTCTTTAATTTCTATTAGAATTGCAAGTTCCAAACCGATTATCAGAGCCTCATATTCAGCCTCGTTGTTTGTGCAGGGCTCCGATAAATGGTAGGAAAAATGCATCATTCCTTTTTCCGGCGTTATGAAAATTAGATCGACTCCGACCTTTCCAGGAATTATAGATTGTTGGGTTGCACACCTACGAGAGGATGCTGCTCCATCAAAATACAATTCCCAGATGGCCTCGTCAGATTACCTCAAACTCATGATTATTTCTTCGGGTAGATCATCGTTCAGAGGAGAATCTGCCGGCAGCAGGTGTGCTGCCAGAAAATTGGCGACAGCTTGTCCTT
>NW_021358892.1:0-528 GCF_001605985.2 Dendrobium catenatum | reverse complement strand
TCGCAATTTCTCCCAAGGTCCAATAGACGGTTGGTTTTTTTATTTAATTTTCATTTTTTTTGGGGCCTTCCGCTGGAGTCATTGTTACATCAGATATTATTTAAGTACTATTTAGATGTTTAAGAACCTGCTTTATAGAGGTATCAATATTGTACATGACCCGAAAATTTGACTCGAATCCAACTGAAAATTTCGGGTTCATATTAGAGATTTCGACCGGTTTGCAAAAATGAGTCGGGTTCGGATTGCCCCGAAACCCAAAATCAACCCGGCTTGAACAGGACAGATCGTTTCTCATTCTTTGTCCATCTCGTCGCGTCAGTCGTGACCGAAGAGAAGCCTCGTTAGCCTTCGCGTCCGCCAGCCATTCGCGTCAAGCTATCGCGTTCGCGAGCCGTCGCGTCTGCCAACAGTCTCGCATCCGTTTCCCACTCATCGGGTCATCAGTCCACCCAGTCGCATACTTGTCAATCTCAGCATCTCACGTCCGCTGATGCGGAGCATTTTAGTTTAAATCGTTCCTTAGTC
>NW_021358891.1:0-226 GCF_001605985.2 Dendrobium catenatum | reverse complement strand
GCTGAACAAAGGTTTTGGGTGATAATGATTAAAAATAGTTAATCCGTTAAAAATGCTATAAGAACTTAGCCGGATAGGTAATGCAAATAATAGTAAACTAGGATTGGGAGGAATTGTGTTAGGAATTAGGTCTCAATCATGTGAAGATTTTTCTTCTCCTAGAAGCATTTGTTCTTGTATAGATCTTTTTGCTGAGGCATCTTTGTTCTCATTTAGAGAGTAGTCT
>NW_021358890.1:0-261 GCF_001605985.2 Dendrobium catenatum | reverse complement strand
GCATTAGCTTAAGCAAAAACAAATCTCCAAATCACTCGAACACAAAGGTAAGGGCAGGTTACACTAAGGACTCTTTGGAACACTCAATCTTTATGTTCATAAATGACTCTCGTGATTCAAAGTAAATCATTGTCAACAGGAGATCCAAATGATGTTTTGGCATCCAAACCTATTACATTGCAGCTATATTGTGAAGATAGAACCAACGAGCATTAGCTCATGAGGTATTACTCCTATCTCACAACGTGTGCATAACCAAAA
>NW_021358889.1:0-327 GCF_001605985.2 Dendrobium catenatum | reverse complement strand
AGCCGACTACTGTCCTCCTAACTTACATCGTTCACATACTAAAGTCTTTCTAACCTCCGTCACTAGATTATGGTCCTCCCGACCAAACAAACACGTCAATAGTGGCTCTTTGTATTCACATCATATGATGTACTCTATAAATGTACATCAAGCTAAGTCCTCCCAAGGAAGGACCAAATTTGCAATCAACAGCTATGCTAGTGGATTCATTCGAACTGGGCTAGTCCCCGTGGTTTTTCACCCTTTTTAGGGATTTCCACGTAAAAATCTTGGTGTCTCATAAATATTAGATCCTCTCTCTTATCTGATTGCATGCCAGATTTTCAT
>NW_021358888.1:0-202 GCF_001605985.2 Dendrobium catenatum | reverse complement strand
AAGGAGGAGAAGCCTTTACAAAACACTCTTTTCACCAAATACTCGGTGAGGCAGAGAACCGTCGTCCTTTTACACAATCCCAAGTGTTTGCAGAGAACCGTCGTCTTTTTACACAATCCCAAGTGTTGGTAGAGAACCGTCGTTCTTTTACACTCTCCTAGTGTGGGCAGAGAACCCTTCGTCTTTCACACTCTCCTAGTGT
>NW_021358887.1:0-300 GCF_001605985.2 Dendrobium catenatum | reverse complement strand
CACACAACGCATACACATAGACTCGAATCCTGAACCTTTTAGTTGGAAGCCAAAGCTCTCAACAAATAAGCCAAGGAGAGTTGTGTAGCTAACAATCTTTGCTTAACACTAATTATTTATGTGAGATCATAACGGTAATTAGCACAAACAGAGAAATAAATGCAAAATGTTGCAATGATTTAGTATAAAATAATACCCACACTATTCTATCTCTACAGGTTACCAAAAGTAAAGATAAAATAAGATTAAAAAAAATAGCAATGGAAAAGTATGCTTGTGAAGATAGAAAATGTATCCCAA
>NW_021358886.1:0-1032 GCF_001605985.2 Dendrobium catenatum | reverse complement strand
GAATAGCTTGATTGTCCAGGCCAATCTCACGATCATCCCGGACGATTAGTTCAAATCTGTATATATCATCCAGAATATTGCCTTGAATAGAAGTTGGCTGATATTGATCGTCCAAGAACAATCAAGGTTTTTTGAACTAATTATCCCGACCTATCCTGCGATCATCTAGAAAGATATGATCGAGGAATCAAAACCTTAATTACTTTCCTTAATTACCAAATTAATTTAGGCATAATTATGTTGCATCGACCAGGACAATATTTTGGATGATGTCCAAAAATAAAAGCTAGCTAAACAGATCTGGCGGATGATTCTTTCTGATTTGAGCCTATCATTCCAGTCGATACAAATATCATCTAGGACGATGCACTTAATGACAGCTGCCTTAACCAGGATGCCCTAATTAGGATTTCTATTTTTAACTGATCGACAAGCTCACTACGGGAAAACACGCGAGTACCGTCGGATTTTCCGGCTGAAATTTTTGCACCGGTACGAACGGCGCAGGTAACGGCAGAATATCCCTAAATCTTGTGACAGAAAAATTACGAAGCATTTGCCGGCCCATAATACGACGGAAATCTTCCGGCGTCTCATGCGTCGGTAAAGGAGTCGGTAAAACTAGCTCTGAACCGGTTCCGTCGCACGTTACAGCGGAAACATACCGGCGCACATTACCGACGGAACTTGCGCCGGCGTATTTAAACTCAGCGACTTATTTTCGTCGCATGTTACGACGGATCTTGTTTTCGTCGGACACTCCACCGGAAAGTCCGTCGGTGAAAGCCCTATTTTTAGACACCGAGCCCCTCTGGCCGCTCATTCGTTTCCTTCCGTTCTCTCACCTCGAGTGTTTCGCGCGTCGCTGTTCGTCGCTCATTGTGGATTGACGTCGCCGCCGTTCACCGAAATTCGCCGTCGACGATCACCGGACTTCACCGAGCATCCTTTCCTCTCTTTCCTGCTCGCGCACTGCCGAGGGTTGCTCTTCGCCAACGGAAGGTATTTTGTTTCATTTTTTTTCCTATTTCG
>NW_021358885.1:0-326 GCF_001605985.2 Dendrobium catenatum | reverse complement strand
TCCATATCAATGTCGATGTCGATATCTATAAATCGATACAATCTATATCAATATCAGTGTCAATATTTATGAATCAATAACGTACAATCGAAAGATAAATCCGTAAAGCCATAAATCCGTCATCAAATTCGTTCCATAATAAATCCATTCAATACAATAAATCCGTCAAATCAATCAATCCGTCAAATCAATCAGGGCGAATCAATCAATGAAATCAAATCAAATCTATACTATCAAGTCGATCAAATCAATCGGAAAAACAATATGATAAATCTCAATCTATCATTTCAAATTGTAGCAAAGCAATATAATGCAAAATCAATAGT
>NW_021358884.1:0-305 GCF_001605985.2 Dendrobium catenatum | reverse complement strand
GTCATTCGATCCCTAAAACAGTGGGAGCACTATTTGCTACACCAGGACTTTGTGCTTTGCAGCGACCACAAGGCCCTACAATATATCAACACACAGAAAAACATCAACCGGATGCACGCACGTTGGATTCTTTTTCTGCAGAAATTCACATTCGTGTTGAAGCACAAAAGCGGAGCCCAAAACCGGGTCGCCGATGCTTTAAGTCGCAGATCAGCCCTTGTTATGCAGTTGCAAACCGAATTTTCAGGTCTGAGTAGCCTAAAGGATCTGTATGAACAAGATGATGACTTTGCTGATGCTTGGCT
>NW_021358883.1:0-281 GCF_001605985.2 Dendrobium catenatum | reverse complement strand
TCACCCAAAGATTATTTTAAATAATCAAAGGATCTCTAAAAAATATTTTAAATTATTATGATGATATTTTAATTTTTTAAATTTCATTGCTTATGTTCTCATATATAAGAATTTATGTATATGTATTTTAAAATTATATATATGTTAAATTTTGTTAATGTTGAGAGATCCCATGGAATTTAAAGCGTAGATTGAGCCACTTGAATAGAATTTATGGGGGATTGTTAGTGAACAATCATATCTTGATTATTCATTAATCTAATCTTTAATTACATGTCTTA
>NW_021358882.1:0-345 GCF_001605985.2 Dendrobium catenatum | reverse complement strand
TTTTTAATCCGGTGGAATTTTTTTGCCGGACAATTTTTCAGCAGGCCTAATTCCGTTGGAAAAATTTTTTGGTGATTTTTTTTTTTCGCAAGAATTTTTTTCAGATGCTCATTTTACCGGCAAAAATATTTTTGCTAGAAATTTGCTAGAGAACCATTAAATCCATCAGAAAAGGATTATTTTCTGCTAGAAAAATTTGTCGGTAACAGGTGATTTTTCTATAATGTCTATGCGCCAGTCAACAATTTTTTTTCTAACCACTATCACCCACCAACTACGATCCCTTTGACCATCGTCACCAGACTACGATCTTTTCAGCCTCAGTTTCCTATCGACTTTTGTTTT
>NW_021358881.1:0-444 GCF_001605985.2 Dendrobium catenatum | reverse complement strand
GGATTGAATAAAATTTAGTGTCATTGGGTTCATATTTATGAGACGTTCAATTTGACTATAAGTTTATTGAAATCAAAGTTTGGATGGTTCTAGTTTTAATATTTGAAGTTTCCAACCAAATTTTTCCTTGAGATTCATGCCTGATCATGATATTTTTTTTATGATGTATCAGTTGCCCCATATTTTTGAGTGACGAAGCTTCAGAAGTTTGAAAATACACATTATATCCCCTGGGAAAAAAATTATGTATGATTTAGAACTTGAAGATAATCCAAACGTGGGCATAGAGGTCTTAAAAGGCTTTAGAAGCACCAAAATGGAGTTCGAAATGTCAAAAAATGGTTCCGGAGACCCTAAAAATGTGCATTTTCAAGAAGCATAGAGGTCTGACCAATTTTTAGAAGCATAGAGGTCTGATCGGGCTGGCCTTCTCTAGGGTATCAG
>NW_021358880.1:0-262 GCF_001605985.2 Dendrobium catenatum | reverse complement strand
TTCTAAATATTACCATATTTCTTCAGAGCAAGCCAAATTAAGTCAAGATAATTTTTTTATGTATAATTCAACAAGAATACGAGCTACCGACGATATGGAACTCAAGATAGTTGAATTATTTGTTTGTTAAAGGAGAATTAGAACATTATAATTTGAAAGCATTATGTGGCTAGCATCAAATTCTTCAACACTTGCCTATCACTGATTTTGTGGTCAAGCTAGGATTCAATTATGTTAGAATGATGATCTTTGTTGACTAGCT
>NW_021358879.1:0-257 GCF_001605985.2 Dendrobium catenatum | reverse complement strand
ACCGCAAGGTCCTCAATAGCAGCTATATCACAGAAAGTTGGCCAAGATGACAGAGCTCTGTCCCAAATCCAAATGTGATTCAAAATGTCAATCTTATCCCCATTGCACACTTGCCATCTCACACAGCAGCTCAAACTAATGGCCCCATGATAGATTAATCTCCATACAGTTGAATCTCCACGAACATACTCATAAACCCAAGGCCAACTGCCATACTTCTGTTCCATACACCTGTGAAACATAGAATTCGGCTTACT
>NW_021358878.1:0-337 GCF_001605985.2 Dendrobium catenatum | reverse complement strand
GTTGCTGTTCGATTTAGCTCCTTCGACGACTTTCCCTTCCTGTCGGATCGGAAGTTACCACATTTTGATCGGAATCAAGCGACGGGAGTAACTTTCTCCCTTTCGCGCGCTTCTTCGGCCAAATCCCGTAAATCCGCCGAACTAGAGGATTTAGTAAATCCGGGATCTACGGAAAAAAGAGGGAAACGGAGGATTTATTCCGCCGTGAGATTTACGGGGCGCTCAAATCCCGTTTGGCAAACAGCCCCTTAAGGACTCCGAGGCCACTTCAATCTGTCGAAACCTTGGCCGGTTGACCAAGTTCGAGACTCGTTAATTGGCTCGCTTACCTTGCTAA
>NW_021358877.1:0-224 GCF_001605985.2 Dendrobium catenatum | reverse complement strand
GACCGACACAGGTGAGGGCTCGGAACAGAGGGAGGCCGAATAGAGCAAAGGGAGGATGTCGGGTTTGGCTGACCAAGGAGCTGGCGTCGACTTGGTCTAAGGCCGGAGGAGGCGTCGGAGTGGGAGGAGGTCGTGGAAGCCGTGGGAGAGGAAGTGTCGGGAGAGAAGCGAATGGAAGAGGGAGGAGTTCGGGAGCAGAGGTTTCTGCGTGTGGAGTCGGAGGA
>NW_021358876.1:0-311 GCF_001605985.2 Dendrobium catenatum | reverse complement strand
AATGATTTAAACATCAAAGATCCTCTAGCTGCAATATCTATGACTAACCTAAGAGATCCTCCTAATCCATTATAAAAAGGTTGAATAACAAACCAATCAGGTAAGACATAGTGAGGGCCTTTTATAAGTAATTTCATAAATCTCTCCCATCTTTTATAAATTGATTCTCCTTTGAACCGGACAAACAAAGTGATGTCATTTCTAAGTTTAGCAATTTTTAAATGTGAGGAATACATAGCTAGAAATTTATATGTCAATTCATTCCAAGTGCTTTTAAAGTCGAGGGCATAGAATTTAATCACATCTTTGAC
>NW_021358875.1:0-1451 GCF_001605985.2 Dendrobium catenatum | reverse complement strand
AACAACACTCAATTCAAACTAGAATGCTGACATCCAAGCAAACACAAAAACAAACGAAAGCCAAAAAAAAAAAAACAAAATTAAAATTAAAAAACACTATCCTTAGAATAACCGACAAGCGGTTTCCTTACATGCAATAAAAAGTAAGAAAAATAAGATAAGTGCAAAAGGGCTTGCAAACTAAGGGTCCACCACAACTACAAGGTCCAACGTCCAACAAAACTCCTCTAGCAAATGCCACCAAATCAACCAACAAACACCTCCAATAGCTCAAGAAGAAGGATACAAATGGAGTGGAACTTGCGGAGAGAAGAAGAGGTTAGAAGCTTAAGACGAAATAGAGAGGGGGAAGAGGAAAATGGAAGAAGCTCTCAAGCTTTTCCAAGGTAGAAGAAACCCTCAGGTTTTGTAGAGACTTTGCTCAAATATTCAACAACCTTATATGCTTCAAAACATCTCCCCTTTATAAGATAAAAGGGGGCAGCCAAACACCCATTCCATCTTCAATTGAACCAATCAGGTAAGGGGAAATAGAAAGCCAAAATTTATTCCTGAACAGCACCCGAAAAGGCTACGCTGAAAATTGAAAAAAGCAGCCACGGGACAAGTAGCCATGGGAGGAACCGAAGGGGCAGCACAAGGGATCAGAACTAGTAACCAGGGGGACCGAAATAGGCCACGGGAAGGAGAACCACGAGGGGAAAAATCGAAGAGTCATAGAGAAAAGAAAAGGAAAAATTTCACTCCACATAATGAGCTAACAAGAGGAATAACTTTTCATAATAATGAGCTAAACATCAGCTCAAGTATTTATGAGCTAGAACTAAGTAGCTCCCAAAGAACAAAACCCAAACCCGAGCAGCCAAGGCCCAACCCGAGAAGCAAACAACAGCCCCCCAAAGACCAAAGAATCCGAGTAGCTAGCACACCAAATGTTTGTCATGCCCAAGCACTACCTACTCATGATCATTGGATGTTTTCAATTATAAGATAGCATAAAAATCGCGTAGGAAACACTTACCAGCGGTCTTTTACCGACTGTTTATTTCGGCGGCGGTTTTTCGGCGGCGTATACCGCCGGTGACAACCGGAGTTGCAATCGGCGGTTTTTCGGCCTTTTAGCCGCCGGTTAGTTAACTGACGGCTAACCGGCGGTCATATTACCGACGGTTAAAGCGGGCGTCGTGTGTTCGCTAAACCGCCGACAACCACAGGTAGACCGCCGGTTCTATTATCTGCGATACCCGACAGTTTAAGCCGACGGTATTACCGACGGTGTATACCGCCGGACGTCCACCGTAACACCACCGGTGGCCGTCGGTAACCGCCGGTTTAATACCGGCGGTTTAATGACGTTACCGGCGGCTAAGCTTTGGCCGTCCGGTATCGTCGTTTCCGGCGGCCAAACCGCCGGTTGGCCGTCGGAAACCTGTAGCACCTGCAAAAAATAA
>NW_021358874.1:0-257 GCF_001605985.2 Dendrobium catenatum | reverse complement strand
TTTCATTCACATTAGAATAAAGAAGAGTAATGTGTCAATGTGTCCATTATCCCCATCTTATATGCACTTTCATGTGCAAGTTATTTATAAGTTCACTGCTTATAATAGATATGAAAGTTACTTAGAGAATAATTGCTAATGAATTCCCAATATGATTCATAACATATGTGCGTCCATATAATATTATGATATATATCAATTGTCCACAATTTAAAATATATTTTTTATTATTTTAGGTTCATAGTCCTTTCAATATA
>NW_021358873.1:0-535 GCF_001605985.2 Dendrobium catenatum | reverse complement strand
TGTTGATGATATTCTTCTTGTTGATAAAACTAGAGAGGGAGTTGATGGTACACTTGAATTATGGAGGCCAACCATTGAGTTTAAAGGTTTTTGCTTGAGTAGATCTAAAACTAAAAATATGAAGTGTAATTTTAGTAGTATTAGTTATAGTGAGGAGTTTGTGACTTTGGGTGATCAAGTCATTAATAAAAATATACGTTTTAGATATCTTGGATCTATTGTTCAGAGTGATGGTGAAATAGAGGGGGATATTATCAGCACAATTCAAGTTGGAGGGTTGAAATGGAGGAATAAATCGGGCTTGTTGTGTAATAGAAAAGTCCCCCTCAAACTTAAGGAAAAATTATGTAAGATGGTGGTGAGATTTGGAATATTTTATGGTGCTGAATCTTGGTCATTCAAAGAGAAGTATAATACTAAGTTAAGTGTTGCAGAGATGCGGGTGCTTTGGTGGATGAGTGGCTTTACCCCTATAGATAGAATACGAAATGAGCATAAACATGAAAATGTTGGAGTACCTCCAGTGGATGATGAG
>NW_021358872.1:0-1438 GCF_001605985.2 Dendrobium catenatum | reverse complement strand
ATGCCAGAAGGTATATTTACTTTCAAGTTTTTTTTTTCTATTTCCTTATAACATCATTCGTTTATTTATTCCATACTTTTACTGATAATTACAAAAAAAATATTTTCTCCTGTAGCTTTTCAACATTGACTTGCGAAATCAAAAGCAAGTGCTGGGGATAGGATTCCACAAGTTTTTATTTCGGATAAAATTCTAGGTAGGCTAGGATATACAATGTTTCTACAAGGCAGCTAATATTTTTAATATAGTATCACAGTTTCTTTGTTCGTGGTAGGATCTGTCAAACTCTCTTTTGGTATAATTTTTTCATCAATGTTCAACCTGTTGATCTAGAAATGTGTTTCTTTGTAAACCCATCGCAGAGGAACTATAAATCTTGGAACATGCTTTTGACCGGACATCATTGTTCTTCATTATCCTTGCTTATGTTGGAGCCTTTTAAATTGGGTGAATCATCTCTTCTTAAGCTAGAATGTTTTGTAGTGGGAGAATGTAGTAGCTTGCATCTATGATTCAGAATTTTACATTCCCTTATTTTAAGAACTTAAAGCAGTTGGCGCAGAAAAGATTTTATTTTATTTCAAGGAAAATATTTTAGTCTATTCTGAGGGACCAAATAGTGAGTTGTAGAGTTGTTGAGGAGATGGATTTGGATTTGGTGTTCTGACTTTCTAATTAACTTGTAGCATGGAAAAATTAAATACTAGAAATAAAAGGTTTCATGCTTTCTAATTAACTTGTAGCATGGAAAAAGTAAACACTAGAAATATAAGTTTTCATGCTGTGCAGCCTGTGCTTGTTTAGCTTTAGAAAAGTACCATAAAAAAATCCCGCTAGAATACAGTTGCAGATGTATGCTTTTGTTTTAAGCAAAATATTATAACTAAATAATGATATGAGTACACAAGCGACAATTACAATGAATTGTCATATTTCAATGTAAAAATTTAAAGACACTTAAGGATAATAGTAAGTAAATATATACGTCTTATAGATTAAGAGATCCATAATAAGATCTCATTTTTGCCTACTTGCTTGAATCTTAGTGAATATTTAAATGTGATGATAAATGTTTTTTCTCATTTATGCCCTTTGTGGAAAATGAGATTTGCACTCTATTGAATTACATGGCAAAGAGGGGTCCCACGGCTTCGACAGGTCAGCAATCCGTGGACAGTGCAAACGGCTTGTGCAAGAGGAGGAAGATTTCCTCATTTGTTATGCGTGAGCTAGTCCCATGTGGATTGGATGGACTGGTCCAATGGACCGGTCTAACATATTGTTGCTAAATCTACATGGTCTAGTAAGAAAAACAAACTTGAGAATAATATTTGTCATTCATTGAATATAGGAACCAACACTGCCGTTGTTAGGTCCCAAGTCCTGGATGAGAAAAGTGGAGGTTGCGTTAGGTAGTCAACAGCCAGCGTAAAACTTG
>NW_021358871.1:0-290 GCF_001605985.2 Dendrobium catenatum | reverse complement strand
GGTGTCGTTGGGTTTCTATTCCTGAGATGCTTAGTTCAACTGTAAGTTTGTGGAAATCAGAGTTCGGATAGTCTCCGAATTAATTTTTGAATTTTTCAAACTTGATTTTGCATTGAAATTCGTTCCCGATTAAGATAACTTTTGACGACGTATCAATTATTATTATATATATACTTGTGACGAGTCAAAACGGGTTAATCGGAGCCATTGAAATCGAATTCAATTTGAGTTAATTTGATTTGTTTTTGATTTTATTGGTGAGTTAATTTTGAGCTTAATGATCCATCAAT
>NW_021358870.1:0-205 GCF_001605985.2 Dendrobium catenatum | reverse complement strand
TACCAATTTCTTCAATTTCCTGGATTTGAGCAAAACGTCCCACTTATCTACCAGCTGCTGACAATGTGGAACATTGAAAAGCAAAGCTTCATTATAGAGGGCCATGTTGTCCCTTTCACAGCTGATGAAGTGGCCCTCCTGACTGGACTACCAAATAGAGGTGAGGATATTACTTGGATGACCTTGCCGACTTCAACAATCAGCT
>NW_021358869.1:0-3252 GCF_001605985.2 Dendrobium catenatum | reverse complement strand
AATTTTAATTTGCATTACTAGCATTTGATGGAATCATTTATGAATAAACATATTTAATTATGCTAATTAAATATACATTAGTTTTGTTTATTGATTTGGAGAAGCATGTTCCCTATTTATTGTCCAAGTATGGCCTTAAGTTTTAGGATTGGTTGTCAACCTAACATCTAACCAAAAACCTTTGTCATCCAAACTTAGACTGCAGTCTCTGGAAAAAGAAAAGAAGAAAGATTGAAGGAAGACAAGAAAAATGGGTGTTTTAAGCTTGCTTGCTGATACAGAACAAGCAGTATTGCTTTGAGTCCAGTTTCTAAATAATTTTGTTTATAAAAAGTGGTGACTAATGTGTTTTAAACCCTCCTGTCATTGATATGACTCGAATGCAAACACCTAGACATTTCGCAAAAGCAAAAGGAAAAGTTCAAAATCAATCATTATCCAGCAATCTAGTTGTAAATTCGAAGGAAAAAAAGAATAAAGAAAGAAGTTCACTACATTAGTGTTAGGCTGGTTCTCACTGAACCGGCTCAGCCGGCCCAAGGATAGAGCGATCCTCCTCTCAAATTGAGAATCAATTGTATCTTGCCATGTATTTGCTTTTGCTTTGAATCCACTATTACAATTTATCGTTTTGGATTGATTTCATCGAGATTATCGCATTATTCTCACTGTTTTTATCAATTATTGCTAGGGTTGCTTGCGAACTCAAGTATTTCCTATCAATTAGCTGTTCTGGCTCAACTTGAGAAGCTTGAAAACTTTGTAGTTGCCATCGTTCCTTCTTAAGAAATTCAGTTATGGTACCTCTCTTTCTATCCTCATTCCTCCAGTGCTCACTATGTATGCTGTCATTTCTCTAACTGCCACCCTAACAATTCTTTACCTCCTTATGCTTTGTCCACATGCTTGTTTTATTTGGACTAAAACTCAAAAGTTTTTTCTAAATTAATTCGTTCGCAAATGATATTTTAGAGGCTAGAGGACCTAAAATGTGGGAACATACACAACACAGAAAAAACGAAAGCAAATGAGTTTAACAGCTAAAGACGCTGGATTTCTTATATAGATAACTGGGATATGTGCAAATTTGGGCATAAAAATGCATATCGCCGCATCCTATGAACCTAAAATGAGCCGCTGAGGTCTTTGCAGCAACAGCAACCGAACTATTCGAGCTAAAGCCCAATAACCCATTAAAGAGCAGAACCAACTACAAATTTTCAATAATGACAAACAGAACTGAGAAGATAACAGAAAAAAAACTTACACTTGTTGCAGGCTCTCAGGCGCCACGACTGTGGCCGGCAGGGCAGCGCAGAAAAGACGGAAGGTTGGAGAGGACTTGAGTTTAAAAAAACTGAAACTCTTGGAGAATTGGTGTAAGCACCTCAAATTTTTAATTTGAGGATTACCGTAGGTTTTCAGAGGACGAGAACCAGCAGAGTTAGGAGGAATGGAGAAAGAACGACGGTGCTGCGAGCGGAACTGAAGACTTACGCGTCTCCGCAGCGATATATTGATGCTGATGGCCGAGTGTGGTTGGCTCCACAGAGAAGCCATGGTGCAATTTGTCGCAGTAGGTAAGAGGAAGAAGACGAGCCGAGGTGATAGACTGTTTTCTGGCTGCGTGGGTGCTTCGAGCTCGAGAACCCTACCTGTTTCCACAGAAGCTGAGGGGCATTTACATGCATGTCAATTTATAACATATTATTTATAAATCTAATATTTCATATTTATCACCCATACATCAAATATAAATACAATAAATAAAATATTAAAATTTATGGGTGGTAAAAATGAAATAAAGAGATCAAGTATTTGATATTAAAGTTATCTATAAATGATAGACATAAAATATTAAAATTTTGAATATTAGTCTATTAGATATGTAAATAACATAGTATGTATATAAATCCTCCAAATTTAGATAATACTTTAAACTACTAGTCCTATAATAATGTTGTATGTGATTTTTTTTTTTCCTTAGCCTATCATATCAACTAGTTATAATCAGACTTTTTTCATAAACATGATCCACAGAGCAACACCAATCATGCCCAAGAATGATATGGTAAAATAATTACATCAATGTACACTCAAAAAATTAGTGTAGGCACATAATGACAAATTAAGTTTTATTCACCCATTGCCCGAACTTACATCGAAATATTACATGTGTGAATTGTATGCTTTGATGGAGAAGTTTTGTAGGCTTGATCTCACTACAACATGATATGAACTATTGTACATTCATTATATAGATGTATGATTTGAGTGTCTTGATGCAATCATTCTCATAAGCACCTAATAAGAGTTCACATTTGGCTACATCAAGTTGCATGAACTAGCAAATATGGCTATATTAGCTCACTTAGAGCCTCATTCTCGTTAGGATAGCACATTTTATCTTATATTACTTGTTACTATCAACACGGTGATTACCCCTACAAAAATACCTCTCAAAAACTTATGATACTTCAAATTATTTATAGAAATAATTATATCAAAACAAAATTTAAACATATTTTTATTTGACATAAAAATGGTATACCAAGTTCAATGGAGATTATCATGAAATTCAAGCCCTACACAAATCAAAACTTTGCATATAATTGTAGAACACATCTCTGTGTTCCTTTGAAAGAGATCAACTAACCTCCTTTTAGTAGGAATATAAATAAAATAATATCATTTAGTGCAATTATGTCATAAAGTGTATTGATATCTCATATTTATGTGCTTCTTCATATCATAATTTTGGATATTTCACCCTCATAATAGCAACAATGTTTGTCTTAAATAGTGCACCTCTTTCTAAGCTCTGGTTGAGGCATTATAGGATGAAAGAAATCTCTTAAGCTATATGGCCTCTGCAATGCTACAACATATGTTATGTACTCAACATTATAATAGACAATAAAACATGTTAGTGCTTCTTGTTGCCTTCAGAGGCATTTCTACTTTCAAACAAGTGAAATATTTCTAGATGTGGATTTACACTAATCTCTATCTCTAATCCAATCAACATCAAATATTATCAAATAATTTCAATTTCTCACTTTAATAGTAGCAAAGGTAGGTTAACAATGCCCTTAAGGTATCAAATTGTTACTTTTATTGCTTATAAAGGATTTGAGGATGTATTACTTTGGAGAAAGACCAATCCCACAACAAATAGAATATCGAGTGGACTTCACGTCATTGTATACCTCACACATTTTATTCCATTTCTATAAGAAACATGGGATAATC
>NW_021358868.1:0-332 GCF_001605985.2 Dendrobium catenatum | reverse complement strand
TGGATTTTAGCCATGCAGGAGAAGTTGAACCAATTTGTTAGGAATGAAGTTTGGGAGCTTGTAGAAAGACCTTAGGGATAAAGTGTAGTTGGAACAAAGTGTGTCTTTAAGAACAAGGTGAATGATTCAGGAATGGTGGTTAGGAATAAAGCAAGATTGGTAGCTACGGGGTATAACCAAATAGAAGGGATAGATTTTGAGTAGACATTTACCCCTGTAGCTAGATTGGAAGCCATTAGAGTGCTATTAGTATTTGCCTATTATAAAGGATTTAAGCTTTATCAAATGGATGTCTAGAGTGCCTTTTTAAATGGGGAAATAAAAGAGGATGT
>NW_021358867.1:0-273 GCF_001605985.2 Dendrobium catenatum | reverse complement strand
TCTATTAATCTCAATTTTTAAAACTCACATACTTTAAGACTTTCAAAAATTTAAAAATCTCATATTTAAAAATATTTTGGGTTTCGTATGCTCTCAAATTTTGAAATGCTCTTGAATTTCAAGGGCTCTTAAAAAAATATTTGGATTAGAGAGACATAAAGAGAATGAGTGCTTGCAGGTTCTCCACTCTCACGCATTTGACGATATAGGAGACTTTGAAGCTCTCAATTAATCGGATATTTTGATTAATCTTTAATCAGATTAAATTTATTA
>NW_021358866.1:0-256 GCF_001605985.2 Dendrobium catenatum | reverse complement strand
TACTTTGTGTACAATAAATTTCTTACAGTGATTTGTAGGGATGATCGAGCACATTCACTTTGTATACTAACACTGATTACTGAATGGATTGCATTCATCACCAATCTTCTCATGCATGTTGACTGATAATTTGCAACATTTGACCATACGTCATTTAGTACTCATGATGCTCGTCGTTTGTATCTGTGAGATATTTGATGTAGGTTGTAGGGGAGCTTCTACATTCTTTATATATGGTCATTGATGAGTCTACCAA
>NW_021358865.1:0-218 GCF_001605985.2 Dendrobium catenatum | reverse complement strand
ATCCCCTAACCATTTATCTTGCCAAAAATAAACATCGTCCTTTCCCAAACCCCATTGGATAAAGTTTTCCGCATCCCATTTAATATTGCACAACCGTTTCCAAATAGGAGAGTCAGTATTTTTAACAGAACATAAAATCGGATGCGTATTATGACAATATTTAATGTTCATGTAGCGAGAACATAAACTGTTATTAGATCTAAAAGTAAACCATAATT
>NW_021358864.1:0-362 GCF_001605985.2 Dendrobium catenatum | reverse complement strand
GGATCCAGACCTTAGAGCCTCCTCCGAAGCCTCTAATTACTTTCAAACATTTAATCCTGACATATTGAACATTAAACTATATTTTGGTTGACCAACTTTGACCCCCAGTTGACCAGGGGTCAAAATCACCAAAATACCCTTTAGGGGCTCAAACATCAATTTTAAACCAAACGACCTCCGAATTGCTTGGAACCACTTCCAGCAAGTTTCAAATATAAAGTCAAACATGTTCGACCCAAACCCAGACACTGGGTCAACCTAGGTTGACCAAATAGGCCCTTAAGGGTCAAAACGGGCATTTTGACCGAATTGACCTACCCAGACATTGGGACCACCTCCGATGGTCTCCAAATATCATTTCA
>NW_021358863.1:0-296 GCF_001605985.2 Dendrobium catenatum | reverse complement strand
TGAGAAAGTTTTAGAGAATCCCCTCAATTGTTCAAAATGTCGAATTTTTATAATTTTATTTTTAATACTGGGTTGCATGATCTTTCTTCGGTTGGTCATCTTCTTTCTTGGTTCAACCAACAAGTTAATAATCATACTCATAATAAATTAGATAGGATTTTGGTCAATTGTAATTGGCCAAATGATTTTCCTAATTCTTATTATCAGGTGGATAATCCTTATTATTTTGATCATTCTCCTATCATTGTTTGTAATAATAGTTTGAAGCATGGGAGAAATACATTTTTGTTTAAAAA
>NW_021358862.1:0-209 GCF_001605985.2 Dendrobium catenatum | reverse complement strand
TCGTCCTGGCTGATCAGTACAAATCTCAGAAGATCGGCCAGAGCATCACCTTGAATGTAAGCTGGACGATTTAAAATTGGCTTGATCATCCAGGACGATCTCACGATCATCCCGGTCGATCAGTACAAATCAGAGGAAAATTGTACAGAGCATCGCCCTGAATTCAAGCTGGTCGATATTTATCGTCCAGGAGTAACTAAGGTTTTTGA
>NW_021358861.1:0-243 GCF_001605985.2 Dendrobium catenatum | reverse complement strand
TCAGCAAGAAGGTTTCTTCTACTACAAAGTCCATATTTGCCAAGATGGCTGGGTGTAGAAGAGTTGAGGAAATGGAATATTTGGGGCTGAAGTTTGCTTTGAGGAGGCTGACTAAGGTAGATTTTACTCCACTAATTCAGAAGGTGCGGAACCATACATTGGGTTGGGGGATTCGGCACCTGTCCTTAGCGGGGAGGATTACGGTTATTAATGCTGTTCTGATTCCAACTTATGTTTATATTG
>NW_021358860.1:0-340 GCF_001605985.2 Dendrobium catenatum | reverse complement strand
ATGATAAGTAAACGTTTCTTGCACTCTCTTATGTTGTCTGCTTACTTTGGGAAGAATAATGTTGAGATGTCTCTTTGCATGAGTAAAGTAGTTACTTGAAGCATTTCTTATTAGCTTTTGATAGAATGAAGCATGTTGGAAACTTCAATTTAATGGGTGATGGTTGAAAGAAAGTATTTTGGAGAGTAAACAATAAACATTAACTCCCTTTCTCCCCTTCTCTATCACCTCTCCACCGGTGTCCAAGCCCGAAAAAAGGTACGTTAGTATTTTAATTGCATTTTTATTTCAATTATTCGCCAGATTAATATTAACTCGCTCTAATACAACCATTCTTTGC
>NW_021358859.1:0-213 GCF_001605985.2 Dendrobium catenatum | reverse complement strand
TTTGGTCTTTTGCAAAATCCCCTTTCTCCCTTAATAGCCAAACCGAGCCCTCCTCCCCCATTCGCACGAACCGAACGAAAGGGAGCGGGATTCCTAGGGGCGGACGGCTAGGGCTTCTTCGGCGGTGGCTCCGGCGACTTTTCCGGCGAGGGATCTTGGAAAAAAAAATCGTAGGGGAGACCAAGGGAAGTGAAAGGTATGCATTAGAACTTT
>NW_021358858.1:0-947 GCF_001605985.2 Dendrobium catenatum | reverse complement strand
GGACAAAATATCTTCAAACTCCATCTGCTGAACTTTACTGTGCTTGTTGTAACTCATCATCCTGGACGATCATATATCGTCCTGGACGATATGATCGAACTCTGTTGCAATCTTGAAGATAGTCCTGGCCGATAGAATATTTCTTCTGGCCGATGCAATAGATGTGCATTGTCCTGGCCGATACACTGGATCGTCTTGGACGATCCACGTGTCAGCACGTTTAAATCTTTAAATTTGGCCCCGGACGATCCAGTATTGGACAATCGGCCGGGCCGATCCATTGTTTGTCCTGGATGATATACGTGGCAGTGATTTAAAATGTTTTAACTTCGATCGGTTTGATCAATTATTGTGCATCGCCCTGGACGATACACCTAATCAGCCGGACGATCGGCTTTTTCAACGGTCGTCCGGATAAACTCCTCGGGCCGATCGCCTGTGTCTAATCGGCCTGGCCGATATCTGATCGGCCCGAACGATCGGACCACCATTTTGACCAATCGGCCTGTACGCAATTTTTGAGCCATATCGGCCTGGACGATTCTGCGATTGGCCAGGACGATATGGTCGTTTCTTTAAATTCTGACCGTTCCAACCATGGTTTTTCACTCTCCACCCTTTCTCCTCTTGTGTTTTCTTGCTAACTCCCTTCTATGGCTGGTGGGAAACGTGTTTGACAGGCTTCTTGGAGTTCCTCGAGGGCGAATCTGGACCCTTGATTCAGGGAGGCAGAGGATCAGGCTGCCTACCGTCGCTACAAAGAGTGTGGCATCACCCTCTCCCGGACAATCAATCCTGCACATCTGTTATATCCGGTAATTGATCTTTTTGTCCACACCTCTCTTTGTTTCATACTCACCCTCGCTGTCCCTTTTTCTTCCGAACTACTCCTAGAGTTTTATACAAACCTGCGCATTAACCCTACCTTCACAGCCCTGACCTCCTAT
>NW_021358857.1:0-465 GCF_001605985.2 Dendrobium catenatum | reverse complement strand
AATGGCGTGAAGGAAAAAAAAAAGGTATTTTTTATTTTTATAGAAATGTTAGCATTTTTATTAATAATGCTAAAAAAATTTCTGCAGGTAAAAAATCTTAAATTTTAAAATTTTTGTTAATTAATATAGCTCTTAAAAATTTGTGATTGAATTAAACAAATGATGTAACAGTACTTTTATTGTATTAAAAATATATTGCAAATGGTCATTTAAGGTAAGTTTATGCATAAAACTCAGAACCCAAAATCAACTATAGGCAATAGGCCTCATGCAATTATAGTTCTGATGCTTGCTGCACCGGACATATTCGGTTTTTCACTTTTTCATGCTTTTAAGTTTTATGGCTAATAAGACCGGTCGAAGCAAAACAGGATTTTTTTCTGAAAGGAATAATGGATATTCGTTTTTTTTAAGACATTTAGATTAATTAAGATAAATTTATACATATTAGTTAAAACATGTGTA
>NW_021358856.1:0-282 GCF_001605985.2 Dendrobium catenatum | reverse complement strand
TTTTGTCCCATAGTCCACATGGGTTTGATTTAGAGCTATAGGATCTGGATCCAAAGGCCAGGAAAGGCTGTAGGAAGGTTCTAGAGGTCCTTAGGGCTGTTGGTTAGGTCCTAAGTGGAATGGATTAATTTTAAATGATGCTTTGACCAAGTTTGACCCATTTAAAGGAGTGGTTTGACTGTTTAACCAGTCCACTTGCCATGTGGACTGGTGATATGGCATATGGGAGAAAATTTGAGTGTTTACTGGGATAATTTGATAGGAAATGGGTTAGCTTAAGTC
>NW_021358855.1:0-238 GCF_001605985.2 Dendrobium catenatum | reverse complement strand
GTTTAAAGATAAAAAAATTCAAAATATTTTAAAATATTTAATTTTTGAAAATAATTATTAAAACAAAATAAATTAAAAGTTTAAAGTTTTTGAAATTTTAAAGTCACTAATTAATTAAAAAAATTATGCAGTTAGCCTTGCTCATAAAGAGCTAAATAAAAGGGGGTCAATTATCATAATTTAAAAGCTAATGATATCTTATGAGGTGCTTAAGAAATTATTCATCCCCCCTTAAATA
>NW_021358854.1:0-263 GCF_001605985.2 Dendrobium catenatum | reverse complement strand
TTCAACTGAAGGGCGACCTCGCCCGCGTGCTCTTTGGACCATCCTCCCACCTCTTTGAGGTAGATTGATTGGAGGCCTAAAAACCACACGCTCGACGTCATCTTCACTACTAGAATCGTCTCTTTTTTAATTCTTGACTTTTTCTTTTCTCAATTTTTGAATTGCTTTTGAACTTTGATTTTCTACTTTTTCTTCCTTAACATTGATCTCTACCTTAGATTTAGTTGTGGACCCTTTGGGAACATAATATGCAGCATCCTCGT
>NW_021358853.1:0-265 GCF_001605985.2 Dendrobium catenatum | reverse complement strand
ATCCATTGCGTCAGTTTCTTCTTGTGTGTCTACATCAATTTGGTATCAGAGCAAGTTCGTCTTTTTTTTGGTTTATAGGAGTCTTTCTCTTTCGTGTAAAAAAAAGGCTAATGAACAAGAGGATTGGCAACAAGTAATGCAACAATTAAATGATTTGCAACATCAAATTAATACGGTAGCTGAGGCCATTGCTAATCTAAATGTCAATCAAGCTAACGCTAATCCTACCATAATATCTTCTGGGAGTGAAGAGGAAGAACCTAGA
>NW_021358852.1:0-714 GCF_001605985.2 Dendrobium catenatum | reverse complement strand
TACATTCATTCTTCATAGAAATATTTGACATGAAATAGACTAGTGGTGTAAATAAGTCAAAGTTATTTTTCTCTTAAGTTTAAGATTTCGTTTGGGATAGCTTTTGGCCACAACTCTTTTGCTGCTTTTAAAAAAAAAATTGTGCTAGAAAGTTGTTGTAGAAAGCGTAAGATGTAGTTCTCAAATTCTTACAAGAACTTTCTTTAAGATTAAGTTATCTATTTTTTACAAGAACTCGCAACATGTATTATGAGTTCTTTAACTCTTGCAATAACTCGCATTCCAAATTATGCAAAAGAAATCGAAACGAAAAACATGAATTTACATAAGTCTTAAATCCACAAGATCTTAAACAATATGATTTCCACAAGATTTTAATCGGAAGAAAACATACCTTGATTCATGTTGAATTCTAAACTGCGGTTTCTCTCCCTTTTCCCTTTCACTTTCTTCTTTAATGAGTTAATTCTCTATAGAACAAACTAACTCTCATAATAAAAGATATAGTGGACCGGTTGTTATTTGCTACAGATTAGTTATAATAACCGCTCATAGGAGTTATTTGATCAAACAATATATAAACGATTGATCAAATTATCTCTTCTTGATCAATAACATTTAAATATAAATAATTAAATTTCAATAATTCAAATATATGGACCACTTAATGATTTATATAATTAAAAATATATACTTAAATAATTATTACGATGT
>NW_021358851.1:0-291 GCF_001605985.2 Dendrobium catenatum | reverse complement strand
TATGCATCACAGGCATAGGTTTTGCATAGACCCAAAATGTGATTGGTGATTGGAATATTTTCTTGAAGGTTGGGGAAATATTGGTCACATCGAATCCTCTTTATTATCTTATTCACGTTAAGTAAAATAAAAATATATTTGATTGGAAATGTGCATATGAGGCTCTCCCTTTTAATAAAAAGCTGGGAATATTTACGGTTTGTTTTATGTGTTGGAAGCTCTTTAAAGGTGAGTGTGTCTTATAGATTTAAAGCAATTCATATTAGCATGTTTGGTTGTAGAGATTGATGG
>NW_021358850.1:0-274 GCF_001605985.2 Dendrobium catenatum | reverse complement strand
TATCTAGGATTACCTTTGGTTATGAGTAGGTTGACTGCTAATGACTTCACCAAAGTTATAAAATGTGCACATGAGAAGATGAACATCTGGGGGAAGAAGCATCTTTCATATGCTAGAAGAACCTTATTGATCCGAGCCTCTCTGCTAACTATCCCTGTGTATCTGCTATCTCACACAGAGGTCCCTTGCAGTGTGTTAAACTCTATTGAAAAATTGGGTAGATGGTTCATGTGGCAAAAGAACTCTAACAGCAAAGGCATCCACTATGTGGGTA
>NW_021358849.1:0-278 GCF_001605985.2 Dendrobium catenatum | reverse complement strand
GCAAAACAATTATTATTTGTATGATTTCAATTTAAACCAATCTCCTATCTCCTAAACTCCCCCTGAATTGATGAATACAAGAAAATAAGGAGGCATTTTGAACCATAAAATAAAACATAAAAATTTTTGTTTTTCAAAAAAAATAAGTTTTTCAAAAAAAATAAACTAGAGAGACAAACAAAACATACAAACACAATAATTTCTCCCCCTTTTTTACAACAACAAAAAGTGAAGAAGAAAAAGACGAGAAATGTAAGTAATTGTATGAAATTCATTTG
>NW_021358848.1:0-298 GCF_001605985.2 Dendrobium catenatum | reverse complement strand
ACACCAACCTCTAGTTCAATCCTTAACTCGAAATGCCTGCGTAATTCAACATGTCCTTCGAACCTCAATAATACCCAAAGGTGGCGACCGTATCAATTTGATCCCGACCTTATCCGTCGCTACCTATCTTATTATGTCCAACATAAAGTTTGATGAGGTTGATTTAATTAGCAAGTACATTCGCCATATGACTTTTGTTCGTCTACCTACCACCCGACAGAAATAGAATCTAGCTCTTGGTCACCTAATAGGCTATATCCTCCACAATAAATATCAATTGTCCTACCCTGGTGAACCC
>NW_021358847.1:0-213 GCF_001605985.2 Dendrobium catenatum | reverse complement strand
AAACAATCCTTGAACTCTCGCCAGTTCCTGATAGGCTATCTCCTGTCTCGCCACTGATACCATGCCAATGCCTTCCCTTCCAGACACAAACCTGCCGCCGTTAGCTTCTCATTATCTGTCAACCTGTTGACTACAAAGTAGCGCTCCACCTTATAGATCCAACCATGGTCATCTTTGCCCTCAAAGATGGGCATCTTCAACTTCCTCACCTTC
>NW_021358846.1:0-205 GCF_001605985.2 Dendrobium catenatum | reverse complement strand
TTAGACCCTCTGGTATCATATGTAGTTCTCCCTTAAACGACATTCAAGAGAAAATCCATAATTCTATGTCTGAACCCATTTGGATATTTTATCTTTGCATTCCTAGGAGGTATATTATCCCTAATGGTCTTTTCGACTTAAGATTTGAAATTTAAACTTAATTCTCAATTTTTCAAATAAATTTAATTCAGATTTGTTTTGCACT
>NW_021358845.1:0-291 GCF_001605985.2 Dendrobium catenatum | reverse complement strand
CCGCTTCCGATCAAACTGTCGCAGCTTCCGATCCGTCTAGGAAGAAGAGAGAGCAGGAGATGTCGGGGAAGAGCAAAAGAGGCCTTCAGCCTCTTTTCCTTGGCTCTTTAACGACACGAGGTTGTGGGCGATCGTGGGAGAAGTGACGCAAGATCGTGCCGAACGACGTGCGACGTGCGGTGGCAGAGTAGGTAAGATTTGGTTTTGATTTTTTTTTCTTCTCTTTTTTTATTTCAGCAGGTCAACACTCTTGAAGCAGTTCTTTAGTTGAATATCTTCAAAAAATATTAA
>NW_021358844.1:0-201 GCF_001605985.2 Dendrobium catenatum | reverse complement strand
TTTATTGAAACCAATGTATGGATATCTACAACAGCAACATGGATTCTACAACAGCAATATAGCCAGTTGATTTTACTTGTTTAGTATTATCGTATTGAATGCCTGTTTACTGTATTGACGTACGGATTTATTATTTTATCGATATCTGCTTTATTGATTTGATTGGATTTATGGATTTACTATATCGTACAGATTCATTGA
>NW_021358843.1:0-329 GCF_001605985.2 Dendrobium catenatum | reverse complement strand
GTCCTAGTATATCGGCCTGGACTATAAAATATCGTCTAGGACGATCCAGGACAATTTTTCCAAAATTTCTCAGGAAGTTTTGGAAAGTAATTTATGGGGATTTCGTCCAGGCTGATCGCAAGATCGTCCGGGACGATTAGACATCGTCCAGCTTCATTTCAAGGCGATATTCATGACGATTTTCATCATATTTGTGCTAATCAGACAGGATGATATGCCTATCGTCCTGGACGATAATGGCGGCATCTTGCATTAATGAGCTCGTTTTGAGAGCTTCTATTTAAGCTATGGAAAGGCACTTTGTAAGTGTCTTTAGCAGCCATTGTAGC
>NW_021358842.1:0-410 GCF_001605985.2 Dendrobium catenatum | reverse complement strand
TGTGTTGTGTTTTTATATTTTTTATTTTGTGTTTTTGTTTTGTTTATTCTTTGAAATTTTTATTTTCGTGAAAGTTTTTCTTTGATCTACACACACATTCACTTTTCTAAAAATGAAAAATCTACTTCCTGTTTTCTCTGGAAATCTTTGGTAAGTTATGTTTGACTTCTCTAAAATAGTCAAAGGAAGGAAACTCATATTTTTCATTCTCAATCTGTATTTCCTAAAAGACGTTATCCTACTTTTGATTTAAAATCTTTTTCATCTTTTAAATTGGTTTTAGAAACTAAATTTTTTATCTCCTTATATTTTATTTATCGCATAGGAATCTTTTGCAAGGTGCTAAATCTACACCATAATTTTGTTAATCAAGAATTTCTTTTTTATCAATAGGATGGGTTTACTTTTGT
>NW_021358841.1:0-270 GCF_001605985.2 Dendrobium catenatum | reverse complement strand
ATTTTTAAAATGTTTGATTTATTTTTAATTTAGTATTAATTAAAATATCAAATATTAAATATTTGAAATTGATTACATTTTTTTAATTATCTTAACTCAATTTAAATCTAAAAAAAAGAATTTGAAAAAACCAAACAATTTAATATATTGTATGAAACTTTTGGATTAAAATTTATTTTTTACAAAATTATTTAAAAATTTTTTTATGTTAAAATATTTTTGAGATTAATTAAAAACATTTTAAATGAAACGGCTACACTGCTAGTGGCA
>NW_021358840.1:0-275 GCF_001605985.2 Dendrobium catenatum | reverse complement strand
TACCTTGCATCTTGCTGGTTTAAATGTTTCTTAATTTTATCAAAACATTAATCAAAGTGAGTTTCTATATGATCAGAACACTGGACCAACTCCTGAAAGTATTGCTGATCAGGTCTAGGTGTAGATCCAACAGCTCCCCCATCTTCTTCAGAATCTCCACTAGAACTCTAATCTCTCCCAAACAAAGATTGAAAAGAAGCATCAGTAAAAAAGATTGGCATTTTAATGGGTGGATTATGATGAATAATGTGATACTTCTTGTTTAAATAGTATGT
>NW_021358839.1:0-267 GCF_001605985.2 Dendrobium catenatum | reverse complement strand
CCACTAATTTCACGAGAAGGTGGAGAATAACCTTCTTTGATAATCATCCACATGCGATAATCAGTAGATTATAAAAAAGTTGACATGCGAGTTTTCAAAAAATCAAAATATAAGTTGTCAAACAAGGGAGGTCGTGTAATTGAATAACCTTTCGTAGTGTTATGATTCACTAGGTTAGCCATGAATCTAATTCAAAAAGTTTTTAAACTTAAATTTTTGAATCCCGCTTTGATGCCACTTGAAAGTTCGTTAGGGATGTTAAGCCCT
>NW_021358838.1:0-203 GCF_001605985.2 Dendrobium catenatum | reverse complement strand
AGCGCCACGTCACCCGGATACACTGGGCTCAGTGTATCCGGGTGACGTGGCGCATCTAAATTGGTGTCCAGACAGTCCAGTCATCGGACGTAATAATTCACCCATACATTTTGTATCAACTATTTAAATCAGCTCAATTTATTAATAAAGTATCTAATAAGAATTAGGTGACTATCAATGTTATTTAAACTTCATTTCAGATA
>NW_021358837.1:0-559 GCF_001605985.2 Dendrobium catenatum | reverse complement strand
CAAGTTTTTTACTTGGATTGGTAGCTCGGGGAGCATATGTGGCGATCAAAACGAACATTAGTGGTGATCAAAGTCTGATTCTCTTGTGCCGGTCCAAGTTTTTTACTTGGATTGGTATCTCGGGGAGCATAGGTGGCGATCAAAACGAACATTAGTGGCGATCAAAGCCTGATTCTCTTGTGTCGGTCTAAGTTTTTTACTTGGATTGGTAGCTCAGGGAGCATAGGTGGCGATCAAAACGAACATTAGTGGCGATCAAAGCCTAGTTCTCTTGTGTCGGTCCAAGTTTTTTACTTGGATTGGTAGCTCAAAGGGTGCCGACGACGATCAAAGCATTGCCCACTTATGCCGGTCCTTGTGTGGATTGGTAGCTCGGAGGGCATTGATGGCGATTGAAATTTTCTTTCTTGCAAAAGGTAGACACAACTAGATGGTGGCTTCCTATGAGGAGAGATTTGGCAATAGAAATGCCTTGAAGAAAATTTGACTATAATCAATGGACAAGTAGAACTCTGTAATATGTGGCGACTGGGTGGAAGTTCGATGGCGATCAGGTGAA
>NW_021358836.1:0-251 GCF_001605985.2 Dendrobium catenatum | reverse complement strand
GATTTTTCTCGTCGAGCCGTTCGATTCAAGTATAAGCTCGTTAAAATTGGAGACCGTTTGGTAACTCAAATTGTGATTCGAAATTTTGAACCTTCCAACAGCACTTCGAGTCTTTGATTTAGACTCATTTGGGCTCGGATCGGGTTGAATTTCGTGTCGTTGGGTTCGTATTTCCGAGACGCTCAGTTTGACTATAAGCTTGCTGAAATTTCAGAAAAAACAGCTCTTACCGGCGGCCATAACCGGCGGTT
>NW_021358835.1:0-235 GCF_001605985.2 Dendrobium catenatum | reverse complement strand
ACTTAACTAATTTTTAACATACTAATTCACAAGTTGTGTATTAAATATTGTTGCGGGCTAGAATATATGCGGCGGTAGAGTTAAAAAATTTATGTCTGAGCATTGCACGAATATCTAACACACAAATATAGGAGAAATAATAACACCAGGATTTTCACGTGGAAAACCCTAAAAGGGGAAAAACCACGGGGTCACGCCCAGTTGAAAGATTTTCACTAGTGTTTGCTTGAAATAC
>NW_021358834.1:0-1321 GCF_001605985.2 Dendrobium catenatum | reverse complement strand
TATTCAAAATAAAACCCCTCCAGTTGAGGTCTACATTTAATACAGTCATCATCAGAGTGTTTGAGGTCATTTCCCTTTATTGATTGAACCTAGTCGACTCTATCAAGTTATCGACAGAGGATCGGATTTTATAAATTTTATGCCTTTATTAGTGAATTCTCTTGAGTATTGGCCCTAAAAGCCTAATATGAATGTATTAAAACAAATATACCAGTCGCCACGATCGTATATTTATTTGATGGTTCGAATCCTGTCGACTCCTTTTGACCAGCAAAGAAAGATTAGGTTCAAACTTGAATTTACTTATTGACCCGCGCAACTTACCTAGACTTCACGTGTGTACTAATAACACGCTCGCCATGGTCCATGTAGCTTTTGTGATTGTACTTTCCCCTTTCGTGTACTTATGTGTATACAAACTACGGTGCTTGTGCGAGGGCATTTTGAAATGTTTGTAAACGTCTTCTGTCTGCTTGCATGGATGTTGCGGATCCGGTGGCGTGGCGTAGCAGTTTCTGGATAGAGTTGTTTGCTGCATTATACATATAGACTGTCATGCACTACTTGCATGATTTATGCAAGTAGATTATAGTGCACTAACGAATCTCATGCTTTGAGTTGTAAATATTTGCATTTGTAGATCCTGGTAAATGTCCTGTCATATGCACGATACGTTTCTCATAGTCACTCCTAGGCATTTGCACCTGATATAATCACTTTAGCATTTTTCTTGTGAACACCTCATCGGGCATATAACGGGTCTTCTATGATAACTCGTAGAGGCCTACATCTGCTACATATATTTCATCTTAACTTGCAACGGATCAATGTATTTTGCAACCACTGATTGATTATTGACTGTAAATATGTTGTAGCATTTATTATATGCTGTTTATTACTATCGTCGCACATATGTATGCTTGATAGACATTGGTCCTTCCATTTTCATAAGAGACCGATACATTTGATTGCACCTTACTATTGGTTCTTGATGTAGTTGCATCTGTCACTACTTCATCCTTCCTTGTTGACTGTAAGTACATTTATGCAACCACTGCATGCTAGCCACCATGGCTTATTGGGGTTTAGTGTATTTGCTTGTATCTCTTTTAATTCTTCCAACTATTATTGTCTATATCTTCATGACACTACACACTTCTATCAGTACATACAAGTAAATGTATCAATAACTACTATATATTTCCTGGATGATTGTCATGAAGAATATCATTGATCCCGACTTTGTTGCTTGTGGAGTTGAATGTATGCACTTGTTATACTTGTATTATTAATCTTCATTTGCAATCGCACCATCTCTTGT
>NW_021358833.1:0-279 GCF_001605985.2 Dendrobium catenatum | reverse complement strand
CTGGCCCGATCTTTCTCCGACTGAGCTTAGAGTATGCGCCGGGAGGAAAGCGTTCCCGACGAAGTCGCACCATGACTAGATCGCCCACCTTGAACAATTGTTGCCGGCGGCGAGTGTCCGCTGCTGCCTTATACTTCAGATTAGCATTGGTGAGATGTGTGTGCACCTCTTCCAGCATTTGAGAATATTGGGTCGTGAAAGTGGAGGCAGCTCCTGATTTGCACTTTGGGAGAACCACTACGTCTAAAGCCAAATTAGGAAGCTTAGTGTAAACGATAC
>NW_021358832.1:0-347 GCF_001605985.2 Dendrobium catenatum | reverse complement strand
TTAAAGGATCTTCTGATGTTGTTTGTTTTGAATGCATGAAACCTGGACATATGAGAGCCGATTGCCCAACACTTCAAGATAACACAAGAAAGGAAAAGATTGAGGGAAAATCTAAGTTTAAGAAGAACAAGAAGAGAATCCAAAAGGCGTTCTGGGCAGAATCTGTTACTGATTCCTCTGAGACTGAACAAGAGGAAGAGACTACAAACCTATGCTTAATAGGGGAAGATCATCTTGAGTAAAGTGATGAGGAAGAGGTATGTAAATCTGAAAGTTTGTTAGGGATGTTAAGCCCTATGAACTTAGACCTAAGCTAACCAAGAGGGGGGTGAATTGGTATTTTAAAA
>NW_021358831.1:0-392 GCF_001605985.2 Dendrobium catenatum | reverse complement strand
ACCAAAAAACAAACAAAATAAGAAACATACAAATAAACAAACAACCTAAGAAAATAAACAAAAACACAAATACATTACAAATCAAATTTACAGATATTCAATTTTAAGCATTTAGATTAATTATATCTATTCAAGTTTTTAAGGTGCTAAACATTTTAAATGCTAGTAGTTTTGTGAAAATGTCTTTAAGTTGATTCTCAATTGCAACATGGTGCAATTCAATTTCTCCCTTAGCCACATGATCTCTAATGAAGTGATGCCTAATGTCAATATGCTTGGTTCAAGAATTTTGAATAAGATTCTTTGAAATGCAAATGACACTTTTATTATCACAGAAAATTGGAATAGTGCCAATAGAAAATATTAAGTTAATTAGTTGTTATTTAACCAAA
>NW_021358830.1:0-264 GCF_001605985.2 Dendrobium catenatum | reverse complement strand
AGCAATAAGAAAATAACCATGGCCAATGAATCCTTGACTATTGTGGTTGTTCAAGAAAATATTATTATACATAAGCCCTCACACTTTGAAATGTCCTCCATTTACCTAAATTATTTACCAACCTATTATCCATTCAAAAGCTAACTAAAGATTTCAATTATCATATTACATTTTATCCTTCATATTATGTCTTTCATGAATAAGGATGAGGCGAACGATTGAACTTGCTGAAGAAAAGAATGCTCTCTATCATCTTGAAGAATC
>NW_021358829.1:0-234 GCF_001605985.2 Dendrobium catenatum | reverse complement strand
TGAAAGGGGAAGACCAAAAGACACATAACATAAATTCCAATAGGAATTCTAAACATCACAATTAATTAAAACACTAATGCTTTGCATGAAAAAAAACATCCCAAGCCAAGGAACCGAAGAGCCATCCACGGAAGCCAAGGAGGCCGCACGGATCCAAGGAGTCACGGTCACGGAAAGGAGCCCAGGCACGAAAATCTAGCAGCCGGCCGGAATCCCAAGGGGCAAAAGCACAAA
>NW_021358828.1:0-229 GCF_001605985.2 Dendrobium catenatum | reverse complement strand
GATCTCTCGCTCTCTACCGCTCTCTATCTCTCTCTCTCTCTCTGTCGGGATCGGGACGAACGAAAAGCCACCAAAGAGTCGAATGCCCGTCTCCTCTATCTCTCCCGCTCCTTCTACACGCGAAAAGATTGCACTCGAGTGGATCTTCTGTCGTAGCCGCTGAAACCAGACGATTTGACGGAAAACAGAGCAGGATTTTAGAGGAAATCTAAGCCGTTTGATTCAAATC
>NW_021358827.1:0-530 GCF_001605985.2 Dendrobium catenatum | reverse complement strand
GAAAGAAGTTTGGTTTCAACTTCTGTTGTACCTGGGCCTGACAGGAGGAAAGTTCTTGGTGCAAGAACCCTGGCTTCGACTTCCCTTGCTACAGCTCAAAGAAGAAAGGATGTTTTGGGCATGCCAGTGGAAAATCTCTCCTCAATTCATGGAAAGACCGAGATTCATATACATCAAAAGGTTGAAAAAAAGAATAAAACTCAGGTAAAGATGAGCACGGCATGCCGAAAGTTATCATAGATGGGCGTGGGTGGGCGAAGCCCGTTCGAGTAAAGCATGGGTACCCAATGAGGACCTCATATAGAGCTTCTTCCTGATGTCTAGAGACGAAGATTTCTGTTTTCTTTGGTGCTCCTGCCTTCACTTGTTTCTATTCTTTCAATTATGTGTATTAGGGTTTTATAAAGGAAGTTTGTGTCACATATGCTATCATTCTCTTGGCAATACTGATACTGCATTGAAAGAACAGACCTTGGAAAGCCTGGAGTGTTCTTTACCAATTACATCACAATTTTGATTTTTATTTGTAA
>NW_021358826.1:0-316 GCF_001605985.2 Dendrobium catenatum | reverse complement strand
AATTACAAATTCCTACTTCAAGCATTCACTTTGAATTATAGTTCTACAATAAGCTTTTATATCTAGGCTCCTAGCCAAGATATATGTCTAATGGATTAATAAAAGAATCACATACATTTGATGCTATGTTTAGACCTTTCTCATGATATTGCGAATTGGCTCAACGATGCTACGAGGCTCAACTATTCAACATGTAACGCTTGGTATCAAGGGAGTGAATGTAAAGAAGTTACGAGGTGAAATAACTCAAATATCATACAAGGAAGTTTCCAAATTTTTCAGGAAACTTGTGCTTGCACATCCAATTCCAAGAACA
>NW_021358825.1:0-911 GCF_001605985.2 Dendrobium catenatum | reverse complement strand
CTCGACCACCGCCAGAGTTCTATCCGACGCCGGAATTTTGCCGGACTTCCGAAGGACCCCGTAGTTCTGTTCCACGCTCAAGGGACGCTAGAGTTCTACCCAACGCCAGAATCTTGCTCAACTTTGGAACGACGTCGGAATTCTGCCTGACCTCCGAAGGACGCCGACATTCCACCTGATTTCCAAGAGACGCAAGAACTCTGCTCGACGTTAATTGAATTTCAATTCATAAGTGATTCATTGTACTCTGATCGTCCTAACTTTTGTGGACGAGTCGACCTCTTGTATCTCAAGCAAAACACTAGAAGAACTTTTTCAACTGGGCGTGACCCCATGTTTTTTTTCCCTTTCAGGGTTTCCACGTAAAAATCATGGTGTTTTTATTTCTTTCCTGTTTGTTTGCTAGATATCCGTACAACGCTAAGACATAAATTTTTTAACTCTATGGCCTCGTATATTATAGCCCGCAATAATACTAATAATTTTTTCTTATTATTTTAAAATTATGGAGGCATGTGCAATCAGTCCTATTGAGTTAACATAATGATTCAAATAAACTATCACTACTAATAAATTAGGCTTTTGCATCACATTTTCTAACCTACAGCAGCGGTTTAAACCGCTGCACATCCGCCGCATCTGCTTTCGCTGGTAAGGCTTTAGCAGCGGTGTTGTAAGCGCTGCTGTAGAAAGGCTATACCAGCGGTTGTGAAGCGCTGCTGTAGAGATGCTATAACAGCGGTTTGGAAGCATAGCTATAGAGATGCTACAGCAGCTGTTTGGAAACGCTGCTGTTGGGAAGCTATAGCATCATTGTTAGTAGGTGTTAAAACCGCTGCTAAAGGGTATGAGCAATTAAAAAAATATATAATGCAAAAAAAATCATTTTTTATGATTAAATAATACATAAA
>NW_021358824.1:0-291 GCF_001605985.2 Dendrobium catenatum | reverse complement strand
GTGATTTTTAATCAAAATTCAATTAAGACTCAGACTAGAGTTCGATTAAGAGTCCCTAATTATCTGAGATTAAAGATTAAATTCTAAAGAGTTTGATTTATTATGTGAAATTTTTTGAGTTAAAATAAGTTTATTAGAATTTTTTGAAGTAATTGGGGCCTAATTAACGGGTAAAATTGGATTAGTTTATTAAGGGGGTTAAAGGGTCTTTAAAATTCCTAGAAAATTCTGGGAGGTTTAGGATATCACTAAGTTTGAATGTTAAAAGTTTCAAGTTAACTAAGGATCTAT
>NW_021358823.1:0-216 GCF_001605985.2 Dendrobium catenatum | reverse complement strand
AATTTTGACAAAGGCAATAATGGGAATGTTCATATGTTTTACCTTATTAGAAAAATTAAGATGTTTTTGAACTTATTAAATTACAAAATTTCTCATGTTTTCCGGGAAGGGAATGGTTTTGCGGATTGGTTAGCCAAAAAAGGTTCTTTGATGGAGGGTTATGAGGAAGTTGATATCCATCATTTAGACCCTATTCTCAAAGGGATGCTTTTGCTG
>NW_021358822.1:0-317 GCF_001605985.2 Dendrobium catenatum | reverse complement strand
AAGATAACATATTCAGCTTTTGAAATAGTTTTTATTTATTTATTTTTTTTTATTTTGTGCTAATACCTTTTCTTCTACTTAAAGTAGTGACATAATCTACAGTTCTTGGAACTTCTCTTAATGTGAAATGCTAAGCACATGAGTCATATGGTGGCTTATTAAGTAGCATGTACCAACAGACTGATGAGTTTGTGAATTTTGGAACATAAATGTTGAACCTTGGGTTGGTCTCTTCATTTAGAAGTTACAAAGGGCATCTTAGCACCAATAATATAATTAAAAAAAAAAAATCATGCTAAAACTCAATTTTCAAATTA
>NW_021358821.1:0-962 GCF_001605985.2 Dendrobium catenatum | reverse complement strand
TGCTTCAACGATCGCTCTGCTTCTCCTTTATCTAGAGTTTCTCATCCGTGAAAGGGTCTGTAGAGGTAAGGATTCAGCAACTGATGGTGGTTCTCTACCAACTTTAGGAGGAAGTAAAAAGAGATAGGTTCTCTGCCTTGCCGGGGTAGCAAAAAGTGGTTCTTTGTAAAGGCTTCTCCGCCTAGCTGTGGGGGCTAAAGGAGAATCACGATTGTTGTGCAATACTCGGAGGGCGCCTCTAGGGAGTGGTCGTAGGTCGAGTTGATTGAACCACTATAAATTTCTGTGTTCTTATTTCTTGCTTCCGTAATTTAATTTCCGCACTTATTTTTCTTATGGTATAATTTTGGTTTATGTGATTTTACTTCTTTGTGAAAAGAATTTTTTAAAATACCAATTCACCCCCCCTCTTGGTTAGCTTGGGCCAGTTCTATAGGGCTTAACATCCCTAACGAACTTTCAAGTGGTATCAGAGCTTCTTTCATAAAATAAGTTTTTAAAAGCTTTTGAATCTGATCCATGGCTAACTTTGGGAATCGAAACACTATTGAAGGTTATTCAATTACACGACCTCCATTGTTTGACAACTTACCTTTTGATTCTAGAAAACCCGCATGTCAACATTTTTACAATTAACTTATTATCGCATGTGGATGCTTATCAAAGAAGGTTATTCTCCACCTTCTCGTGAAATTAATGGTGTTAAAACTGAAGTTGCTTTTATTGAATGGATTTTTGATGAAAGAGATTTATCCCAATTGAATGCAAAATATTTAAACTATTTTTTTTATGCTTTAAAATTTGAGGATTACATGCATGTTTCTACTTGTTCAACTGGTAAAGAGATTTGGGATAGGTTATGTATCATTATGAAGGAACCAATGAAGTGAAATAATCTTATTTGAATATTCTCTTGCATGATTATGAACTTTTTCGTATGAAACCATCTGAATCTGTTTCTG
>NW_021358820.1:0-440 GCF_001605985.2 Dendrobium catenatum | reverse complement strand
AGAGCTCTTAAATAGAAGAGCTTCAAAGGAGCTCATTAATAGCAAGTTGCCGACTTTATCGTCCAGGCCGATAAGGACATCGGCCTGACCGATCAGTACAAAACTCAGAAGATCGGCCAGAGCATCGCCCTGGATGCAAATCTGGATGATTGAAAATTGGCTTGATTGTCCAGGCCGATCTCACGATCGTTCTGGCCGATTAGTTCAAATCATGGGAAAATCGTCCTGACAATAGCCCTGGATACGAGCTGGCCAATATTTATCGTCCTAAAGTAACTTAATGTTTTTGACTGCATCGTCCTGGCCAATCCTGCGATCGTCCAGGATGATATGATCGTATCAATCATCCTTAATTACTCCCTTGATTTTCTAATCAATTAAGGCATAATTTGTAAATATCGTTCAGGCCGATCAATGATCGTCCTGGCCGATAATTTAAA
>NW_021358819.1:0-252 GCF_001605985.2 Dendrobium catenatum | reverse complement strand
TATTTTAAAATTAAAAATCCAAATAAAATATTTTCTCACATTCAACACATCCTAAGGCTTATAAAACAAATGTAATCATTCCTTATAAATGATAGATGGCCTTTTCATGCCTTTTAATGTTTTTTAATGCCTTTAAAGGTTTTTTAATGACTCAGTGAGAGAAGTTGCGGCATTTTCTAGTGAGAGAAGCTACGGCATTTTCTAGTGAGAGAAAGTTCAGTGATTTCAAATTTTTCAGTCCCGCATTTTGGG
>NW_021358818.1:0-502 GCF_001605985.2 Dendrobium catenatum | reverse complement strand
AGTCATTTGTTTATGATTTTGGTAGACAGATGATGAGCAAATTAGACGAAGAAAACGATAATTAAAAGATTGGAAAAAGTGTGAATACAATTTAAGTAATTAAATGAGAAAATAAGATACTTTAATTTGGGTGTTGAAAACAATTTTAAATAAAATAATTTTATGGATTTCAGGGAAGTTTATTATATTTTATGTCAGTTGACTTATCTATAATACTAATAATTGATTTTAATTTAGGTTAAAATAGACGAATAGAAAATTTTGTTTTATATCATAGGCAATGTTTGTTATAGAAATATAATTTATATGATATGATGTGATTTCCTTCTTGATATTAGTATTGTACCATTGAATTCTTCAAACCCTCGATCTTATATCATCATCTTTGAATAGAATAAAATTAATGGAAACTTTTATGCATATTTATCTGTATTGAAAAGCATAAATACTGTTTTATAATTTTTTTTATATTTTTATAACCTAGTGATAAGATGTATCTCAT
>NW_021358817.1:0-219 GCF_001605985.2 Dendrobium catenatum | reverse complement strand
CAGTGGATAATTACAACTTGTTCATGCCTCATCATTTTTTCCTTTTTTTTGGGTTTTTTAGAAATTTTTTTTTGATCTCTTACAAATGTTATCTATACACATGAATACATGATAGATCTTGCACAAATTTAAGTTTATTAAATGCATACTCTATTCCATAAAATTTCTAGCAAGTAATAATTATATTAAAAGATAAAATATATATTTTTTTAATTTTTT
>NW_021358816.1:0-214 GCF_001605985.2 Dendrobium catenatum | reverse complement strand
GTCTACTGATGTAATGCATGCGTATGAGTGAGGTGTAGTGAAAAGCAAAGTGTGTAAAATGTAAGTATGACATTCAAAGTACAAAAAAAATAAATAAACAAACTACGAGTACCCTCCAGGCAAGGTACCCGCATCAGAAAATCATCCTAGCGGTGCCCACCTCTTGTGGGAAAACAACGATGCTCAATGGCACAATAGGTGGCCTACTCTACAG
>NW_021358815.1:0-201 GCF_001605985.2 Dendrobium catenatum | reverse complement strand
AACCGTCCCCCGCTATGAACCGACATGTGTTCGTCTGGACGAACTAAAGGTTCGTACGGACGAAATTCATATTAAAAACTGTCTTATCCATTCAACTACTGCATTCACTCATCCCGTCGTTTGAAAAATATTTCATCCCGTACAAACGAATTACATTAAAATTGCTCTTAAAACGGTTTAAAATCACACAGTTTGTCATAC
>NW_021358814.1:0-307 GCF_001605985.2 Dendrobium catenatum | reverse complement strand
AGTTAGGGTTTTGCTTTGTGGTGGCCGCCGCCACCTTATCATCCGGGTCAAGAACCTTCCACGGGTTAGATCCTGACCAAAATCAAGGTAGAGCTCACCTCCATAAAACATTCTGGTCCGCTCATTAGATCCTGACCAAAATCAGGACGATCTGAAACTTCCATCTTCAGATCTTCCTCACCGATCATCCGATCTTGTTCAACACCCATACGATCTGGAACATTCACCGTCGATCTAGCTTGACCAGGCATTGCAGCATCTACATCAAAAGTTTCCTCCATCTCATCACTATAATTCATTGTAGCTA
>NW_021358813.1:0-273 GCF_001605985.2 Dendrobium catenatum | reverse complement strand
TTGTATGAAGGTAACTTGGTACAATATGAATAAGACTTTGAATTTTTTTTGGCATGGTTAAATTAACTACTATATGGAGGAACACTCAGGTCAAATTGTCTCTTACGATTCAAAATCATACAGTATGATTAGTTTTAAAAATTTTATATACTCCCCAGTGTGTGTGCACAATTACCCAATTACAATCACACTCTCTCATACTTTAGAAAATTATAAAAAGTATATATTTAAATATAATAAACCATAATATAATCTGTCTTGAAGTCTTCAAAA
>NW_021358812.1:0-1310 GCF_001605985.2 Dendrobium catenatum | reverse complement strand
AACTCTAATCTCCTTACAAAATCTGTTACTTGATAACAGACTGAGGTTACACTAACATTAACCTAAACCCAATCAGGATCTAAGCTATAGCCTGAATGTAGGCTGTGAATGTGTTGAAGCATTTAACAAGTGAAATTATATACCATAATTTACATTCAAATAATCATAGGGAGATACTTATAGTTCTGCGCTTTAATGGGGATATACAAAATTTATGTCCGGTCGATCTCAATTAAAATAAAAATAACAAAATTTTCCTTTAAGAACGCTGTTCTGTTAATGATGACTGTTGTCAAATTCAGTTTTCGATTCTTCATCATATTTATTTACGTTTTCATAGTTATATATTTTATATGATTGATAAATAGTCAACTCTTTTGCACATTTTCACTTTCTGCATGAATAAAATATAAGAAAATCCATATGAATGGTCATTAGATAAGCAAAGGTAGTTTGAAGATAGCCTAAGGTTATTCTTATATTTATCATTATCTTTATGTTAAGTTGAGTCTTGCATATATCAAATAGGTGAAAGTGCTGATAAGTCATTAATCCCCAAGATTAGAGGAGAAAATGGAAAAATTCTAATTAGGATGTGACTATGTTGAGCATAGCGGGAGCTATAGTGTTAGATTATATAATGCAATTTCGCTAGTCTGGTAGTCTAGTGATAGGTGATGCTCATAATAGATAGTACACTTCGAGAGGAAGCTGAGCACTAGTGGTTAAGCTACATAAGTGAGAAGTTTTAAAGTAGGACAAATGTTGAGATTTCTTGGGAGGAGTTTTATAAGACCTTTAAAGATTGGTTTGTGCTATCATTGGCTAGGCAACAGATGCAAGAGTCTTCTGTAAGATGGGTTCAAGGGAATAAGATAATGGGTTCAATGAAGTAAACTAAGACCCATTTCCCAACCCATGATTGATCAAGGAGAGACATGTCTTCATTGCCTTTGCAATCAGTGTCGAAGTCCACCATTTCTCCACCCAAATTGCAATTACGAGCCCTCCAAGCATTCCACTCAACTGTGATAGAAGTCAAATCAAAATTTGCATCTAGAAGAACTAAAGCCATCATGAATCCAGCTCGGGGTCGATTTCTATTGCCATGTTCATCATCGTTGGAAGCTATACGATCGCGAATCTTGGATAATCCATAAAGAGAATTAGGAGGTAGCTTGATATTAAAAAAGACCATAGATAGCAAGATTATGGAGAGATATTAGTGAGAGATCTTTGAGTAGTGGTAATCAAAGATTTTTTGGGAGGTAGGGTAGAGGAGCCCATAGAGAGTACAATGCTTTAGTTAG
>NW_021358811.1:0-311 GCF_001605985.2 Dendrobium catenatum | reverse complement strand
AGACAGTCAATCTGAGCCTCATACAGACTCAGCCAATTCATGCCCAGAATTACATCATACGAAGAAATCGGCAACAAAATCAGACTTGATTTCCACTTCTTTCCAGCAATATCGATCTCACAAAAATAAAACTTGCGGGCAATCAAATTACTTCCAGCCGGTAAAATCATGGAAAGTGAAACCGGCAACAAAGCCGAATCCAAACGCAAAAGCTCAAAACAGCGCTCGAACAGAAAAGAGTGACTCACTCCAGAGTCAAACAAAATACGACATGGCTGATCAGAAATGTAAATCATACCTGTCACAACATC
>NW_021358810.1:0-333 GCF_001605985.2 Dendrobium catenatum | reverse complement strand
ATATTTGAACATCCAATCTTTAAAAATTTCTTTTAAATATTTGATTGCAAGTAATTCCAAATGAAAAAATGTCCCAATGAGTGTATCTTCTTCCAAATGCCAATAAGAACCTTCCCTTTCTATCACGAATGACTCCTCCAATTCCAGCTCTATAGGTACTAACAAGAGAGGCATCTACATTAATTTTTAACCATTCGGGTGGAGGGGGATGCCAAGAATTTGACAGCCTAACGGGCTGGTTAACATCCCATTGTTCCGAATGTTGATTATCCAACAATTTAGAAATAGAAGAAAAGCAAACTGCTTCAGCTGCTACCGAGATTGCTCCCACAT
>NW_021358809.1:0-645 GCF_001605985.2 Dendrobium catenatum | reverse complement strand
CAAAATCAAACTACAGTTTGACCTAGTCCATTATTAATTAATCTTGGATGTTAGAATTGGAGGGATTCTATTCCCAATAAAGTATATGATGGCTTCGTCAAATAGATATAAAATTCAATTCAAGATATATCTTAACTTTACCATAAACTAGAATCGGTTGTTAGAGTCTAAACAACTCTATCCCCATTAAAGGATCTTTCTATAGCATTGAAATTCAAACTCTTTGAAACTATATTTTTCTTTAAAGAAAATTGTTAAGTTTTGGATGTTTTGATTAAACTCATATGGTCATATTCAAACTATTTAATTTAGGAAGAGTCAACCAATTCTTCATTGAGTTTTTGAATCTTTTCTCATCTTTCATTTTCATTGGGTTAAGATGATTAAAACTTAAACGATCACATTAAAATATTATAAGATAATTATCAAATGAAAAATAAAGCTTTCACTTTTTGATGAAAATCAAACTTTTCCCAATCATTATGAGTATTTGATATTCCTTAATGCTTTCACTATAAAGGATGATCAAATATTCTCATTGTTCTATAACAACTCATGCAAAAGTTAAAATTTTCTAAGGAAAATTTTATCATGTTGCATTTATTTCACCTAGAACATGTAAATGAGGACTCTAGAAAATTCATA
>NW_021358808.1:0-277 GCF_001605985.2 Dendrobium catenatum | reverse complement strand
TTTTGATCAATTAAGGCATAATTTGATAATTTCGTCCTGGCCGATCAATGATCGTCCTGGCCGATAATTTAAAAATACAGTATACTTTAATTGTCTATGGCGGTAACTTCTTTTTGTTTTGAGCTTATCGTCCTGGCCGATACAGGTATCGTCCAGGCCGATATGTTAATGACGGCTGCCTTAATTAAGAATCCTTATTTAGACTTTCTGTTTTAAGCCTGATTGTCTAGGCCGATAAAAAAAACCGTCCTGGCCGATATGAGTAAAAATAGAAATT
>NW_021358807.1:0-212 GCF_001605985.2 Dendrobium catenatum | reverse complement strand
CGGGCGGCCGACGGGCGGCCGACGGGCAAAAGAGTGACGACTCTTCTTGATAGAGCCAACGTATAGACATCTACAACAGCAATACGGATTCTACAACAGCAACATAGCCAGCGTTTGTGCTTGTCTAGTAAGACCATGGAATGATTGCATCGTATGGATTTCCTGATGTGCATGGAATCACGGATTTACTGTATCGTACGGCTTCATTGATT
>NW_021358806.1:0-214 GCF_001605985.2 Dendrobium catenatum | reverse complement strand
TCTGTTTCCGATTTCTGATCTGATTTCTGTCTGATGAATGTGATTTTGGATTCTGAGAGTTTAGATTGGTGGTTTGTTGCTTTGCTGAGCTGTTGAGCTCACCCTTGTTTGCAAGCTGGATTCCGAAGATGGCATATTTTGTGCCTTGTTGCAAGACATTATATGCCACTCATGTGTCTGACTTATATTTCAGAGAAATCGTTAAACTCCATGG
>NW_021358805.1:0-361 GCF_001605985.2 Dendrobium catenatum | reverse complement strand
AAGAATTTTTTGACAGACCCCTAAGAGCCTAAATTCGAATTCCAGGCTAAATCAAATGCGGCATACAAATAAAAAGACTAGAAAAGCAGGAGTTCTAATGCGCAATCAAATTAAACAAATCAATCAAATTAAATTTATCAAATTGAATGTCCGTAGGCAAGTGCCCTTATTATTACAAAACAGAAATTTGCAAAAAATTAAAGTGGCTGGGCACCACTGACCACAACCCGGATTTCTAATCCTAAATCAAATGACTTTGAGATTTGGGATTCTTCTCGTTGTCCATTTCTTCGTCTTCTCATGAACATCTTGATTCGTCGGTTTAGGATATCCAAATGAAAAGAAACTCCCCCTGATCGGG
>NW_021358804.1:0-228 GCF_001605985.2 Dendrobium catenatum | reverse complement strand
ATATTCAGCCTTGATGCTTAACATCTTCACATCAACAAATAATTCTGAGTGAGTCGTGCGCCCTTTCCAGATTGGTTGCTGGGCAGCATGCAATAAATCATAAAAATTTTGTGCCTCCGTATTCGGTAACTCTTATGTATTTTATTCAATTTGTATTCCAGTTGCATCATGAACTAATTCCTCAAGATTTTGTCGGATGTTTTCAGCCTCAGCAACATTACTACTTGT
>NW_021358803.1:0-470 GCF_001605985.2 Dendrobium catenatum | reverse complement strand
ATATATAAAATTATAATACCATGTCTAACCTATGTTCGCGTCCTATATTTTTAATAATTGACGTGTCTCATGTCCGTGTCTGTTGACCTCCATGTGAAAAAAAAAGAGAGAGCATCGCATACATACCTTGTCCGTTGGATCCCTATTTCATGCGCAAATCTCGCTGAGTTCGGCGCCGAACCGAGCAAATCCCGCAAATCCAGCCGACGTTCATGTCTCTTCCCGTATTTCCTGCAGCCTGCCTCGATCGAGCGCCCTTGCACGTCGTTAAATACCGAACCTGAGGAAGCCTTCAAGAGTTCTTCTCTCGGTAAAACCTCTCCGACTTCGCTCTCCACACACGACTCCTCTCTGTCTCGAACCCCTCTTCCATCTGCTCTTCCCCATTCGTTGCTCCCTCTCTCCCTTTCATAAACCCCACGCAAACTCTAGCGCCGAGACCACCTCCCGATCTCCACTGAAGGGATTAT
>NW_021358802.1:0-302 GCF_001605985.2 Dendrobium catenatum | reverse complement strand
GGATTCAGTGGCTTGCGAGGAGTCTAAGAGTAGGAGGTGATGCTCAACTGGTTTATGTGGGAGGAGCTCGGGAGGTGGAGTTGAGCAAGTAAGAACCTGAATGAGAGCTTCACTCTCATTTTTAATAATATGAATAAAAACTCTGTCAAGGAGAAACATTCATGATACAACATTTTCTGCACCATTTGCATACTGCGTGATGGATTTGGTTGAGATATGGGTATGGGCCACTGTAGATGAAACTATAGGTAATGATTTGAGCAATTTTTTTTTTTATATTATGATTTCTTTTGGCTGCATTA
>NW_021358801.1:0-212 GCF_001605985.2 Dendrobium catenatum | reverse complement strand
TCCTGCAGGGGTTATCCTAAGCAGTTATAATAAAAATCTATCCAAGCAGTTATATATATATAAATGCTGAAATTAAATCACACTTGGTCGTGCTCTGATCATTAGGGGCTAAGCAGCTGAAGCGGGTACCTAAAGCTGTTATAAATGACTTATTAATTTTTAGCCCCCTTTTATCAGTATTATATGAGCACGGCCACCTGCAGGAAAATAGC
>NW_021358800.1:0-321 GCF_001605985.2 Dendrobium catenatum | reverse complement strand
GATGCTCGAACTACAACTCCTTCATCCATTACCCTGCTTGCCTCATTTACAACTGGAAAGAATATCATCTCCACAATTTCTTGGTCTGAAACACTTACAGGCTAAAAGAAGCATTATTTAAACGTGTTAGGGATTTGCTGCATAGATTAAAAGCATTACGACAGTATACAACTAGTATAGTCATAAAAGGCAATTAGTTTCTCAATTTTTATATAATCTCTTTCTTTCTTTTCTAAGCTGAATCTTTGCTAGGGAGCTAAGATAAAAGGCAACCTTTACACCAGATGTGATGAGAGTACGCTTTCTAGATTCATCAATGAC
>NW_021358799.1:0-584 GCF_001605985.2 Dendrobium catenatum | reverse complement strand
ATGATTTTTATTCAGATCATCATATTCATCAAGTAATGTCATGTGGTTGTCATCTATTAAAGCATGATCTTTCATAAGGATTTCATGTTCTTTCTCAAGTACTTCCAATTCTAGACTTACACTAGTATGCATCTTTTTCATTTTCCTATATGCATCATGTATGTGTTCAGAAACTTTAAATAATTCATCATAACTTAAGTCACATACCTCTTCTTGATCTGTTTGATCTATGCTATCTACCATCAAGAAAAGGTTGGTGACTTCTTCTTCTTTTTCAGTCTCTGATGAATCTGAAGCTGATTCCGCCCAAAAAGCTCTTTGAAACTTCTTCTTGCCCTTCTTTACAATTGGTTTCTCCTCTACATTCTCCTTGCTTGGAGTGGCTGTGAGTTTTGGACAATCAGTCTAGAAATGACCTGGTTTCCTGCATTCATAACAAATCATTTCATTAGAAACCTTGCCATTTCTGTTGAATTTACCTCTATTCCATTGCTGGCGTCTCATTTGCTTCCTTTTCAGAAAGCTTCTGAATTGTATAGTCATCAAAGCAATATCGTCTTCATCCTTAGGTTCTGAGTGTTCAC
>NW_021358798.1:0-322 GCF_001605985.2 Dendrobium catenatum | reverse complement strand
GGCAATTCTACTAGGGATTACTATGTCACGGATTCACTTTGATTTCCCACACCAATTGATCACAAAGATAATGGAGAAGAAGGTCTAGAACTCACAAAGAGATCTAGCTCTTCTCAAAACTCACTAAGAGATTTGAGAGAGAGATGCACTCACAAAGAGAACACAAAGTAGATAACTAACTAAGAGATCTCAAAAGAAAAAGAACTCACTAAGAGATCTAAAAGATGGAACTCACAAAGAGAACGCAAAAAGCAAATTTTCATTAACCATTCATCATCTCATTATATAAGAAAGGGTCTCTATATATAGGCCTAAGAAACTA
>NW_021358797.1:0-982 GCF_001605985.2 Dendrobium catenatum | reverse complement strand
TCGCCCAAAAACTGCAAGTTTTCAATTCTATACGCAGTGGATCGTCCCGTACGATCGTGTATCGTCCTGGACGATATTACTAAAAGCCTGGAAACGAATATGTTTGTATATGTGTACGAAATGTTTTCGTACAAGCGGATCGTCCTGTACGAACCAATTTCGTCATGTACAAACGGTTATTACAAGGTGGGTTCCAAAAACTGCAGAAAAACCATTCTAAGTCAGTTGTATCGTCTGGACGAAAATTGGTTCGTCCGGACGAAATTTTTACAGAGACCAGATCGTCCTGGACGATATTTAATTTCATCTGGATAAAAATCTTACAAAGAGCAACTTGTCATGTACGATAATTTAATTTTTTCTGGACAAAAATTTTACAGAGACCAGATCGTCCTGGACGATATTTAATTTCATCTGGACGAAAATTTTACAGAGAGCAACTCGTCATATACGATAATTTAATTTCATCGGGATGAAAATTTACAGAGAACAAATCGTCCTGGACGATATTTAATTTTGTCCTTGACGAATAGGACTTAAAAAATTTTTTTGGTCAGTTCCTATTCATTCCATGTGATCTAAATAGGAGATAATTATCTGATCGTCCCGTACGAACTGATATCATCCCGTACGATCAGTATAAATTTTAAATGATCTCCTTATGTGTGTGTGTGTATATTTTTATTCTCTCAATTACAATCACTTCCTTTCAAGTTTATTTCAAAGAAAAGTACAAGCTTCAAATACACAAAGTATCTCATGCTGAATTTTGATTTGAAGTCTTTGTAATCTGTAGTTCAATTTTTCTGAAATGTTAGTACACACAAGAGAAAATATAAATTTTCTAAAATTGTTAGGAGATAACTACACATTTGAACAATAATGTTTGGAATCATCAAAACTATACAAGTTGCAAAAATGTAAAACATGTAAATAAAAACTATGTTAACAATCTCCCCCTTTTTTATGATGGTAAAATAAT
>NW_021358796.1:0-1776 GCF_001605985.2 Dendrobium catenatum | reverse complement strand
TTATAGTGTTCTAGTTTTTCAATTATTTCAATAAATGTTTTTATAATTAAGACTACGTCATTATTAAAAAATTATACACCAAAGAACCATGCTACGAATATCTTGTGTAAGCATCCAAAATCGATATAAAAAAAAAGAGGACTCAATGTTAATTTATGATGTAAACTAAGATAATTTGAAATCCTTGGATCATTACACAACTATTAGTATTAGGCAATGCTCCTTCATATATATCTTCGATAATGTCAACAAATTTTTGACACGCGCCTTTCTACCTTAAAGCCCACCAAATAAATTCTAGTGTCACTCACTCATGTGCCTTCTCAAAATTAAATTTCCATTAAGATCCCTTCTTTGTTCTTTATCCTTATATAAATAAGCCATATTTTTTTTTCCTTTTCCTAACATAATATCTGCTAATTCTTTATTTATCCCACTCCAATTTACCCATTTCCCAATGGAAAATCTAATTTTAGATTTAGACCTATCCAAATCTTGCTTATTTTTCAACATAATCGGGTTAACTTCGGTGTGTCACTTAAGAGTGACATTCTAGCCCACCTTTGTTATGTCAATCAAATTAAGTTGGGTTGCACGGCTTAAGGATGACATTCTAACCAATCCTTGCTTAGTTCTCAGCACAATATAGTTATGTCATGGTGCGCCACTTTCGGGGATTGATCTAGCACTTGTTAAATTCTTATTTGGACTCATTTCAATAAAATTAATTTTAGTTTTACGATTTGTTATCAATCAACCTTCAATGTTTTCATCAGATCTAAGTGGTAATAAAAAAACAAAATACCAAAAAAAATAATAGTAATGAAAACAACAATGATGATAATAATTTCATAACAGATTTTGATATAATGACCAAAAAGATTGGTCAATGAATGAAGGATTGCAACAACTATGGTCAGAAAGACCGACCAATCAATAAAATTAAAATTAAAGAACAATCAAGTGTAATTTTTGAACTGGTAAAATCACTCATTACAAATTTATGAAATGAAAAATAGCATCATTTTTCAAAACTATACCAGAATGAAGCATAAGTCCACGCTTGCGTAAATATAGACATATAGGCACATAAAACATATGCATATTATATCAAACACCGATCAAATCCCCGCAACCACGTGCATATGAGCAAAAATGAGAGACAAAGATAAAGCATACATTAAGTACCTAGTGTATGAAGTTCCCATCAATTAGGATTGTAAATGAACAGGGTCAAGTTGAAAGTTATTTCGTTCATGCACCTTTCATTTATTTTATTATTGAATTAGAGTCGAGCTTGAACATGACCCAAACTTAAAATTTGTTCGCACTTATTTAGTAGTTTCTTAGCAAGTTTGAACTATAATTGAACTTCAATCAAGCATAATTGATTATATGTTTGGCACAAATGCTTTAGACATGTGTAGTTATTACTACTGAAATTCAAATATTTATTAAAAAATAGATTTAATTAATTATATATAGCTAATTATTTGATATTTGCATCGTACTTATACCTCAAATGATATGCATAATTTTTAAAATTCATAAAATTTAAGATCATTAACATAATAGTATAAAATAAATCATCCAAAAAATATATGAACATTTTATCATATTCTTAGCAAAATACTTGTTGAATAACAAATGAGCATATTCACAAGTAAGAATGAATAATTAGATCAATGTTCAAACTTAGTTATGACATTTTTTTAAAATTATGTTCAAATTTGTTTAATTATATAAATAAATGAATATAAATGAGGTCTATAGGAC
>NW_021358795.1:0-1806 GCF_001605985.2 Dendrobium catenatum | reverse complement strand
TTTTGGAGGATACTTTTAAATACATCAAAAAAACTAACTCAACCACGTTGGTTGGCTGCATGCATTCTTGGGATCAAATTTTTATATTGAATACAAACCTGGCAGAATTAACAAAGCAACAGACCATCAATATTTCCAAATAGTATCTTGGCCAGTCATTATCAGATTTATCAAGGAAGCTTTCTTTTCTGTTAATGCTGATCATGTCCACCTCTATTGCGATGCTTGCTGAGATGGACTTGTTGTTTAATGAATCGACACATCACTTTGATGGCAGAACATGCCCTAAGCGGTTACAGCTGTAATGTTGTTGTGTCGCTGACTTTTGGCATCGCGGTGTTGTGCATACAAATACTGAGCATTGCGACGTTGCCTCCTTCGGTGTTGCAGTGCTGTCTAGACAGAGATTGGGCTTTATGGTAGTAACTTCTCTTGTGCTGCGACCAGGGGCGGAGCCAGGATTTTTTTTACGTGGGGGCACAAATCATTAAAGTAATTAAAAAATCTTCAACATTAAGAAGCTCAATTTTTCTTTAATACTCGACAGCTAAATAAACAATCTTGAACAATCTGGCGTTCATGAACAACATCGTTTAGAGCTCGTGAATATATTCATTAAGAAGTTCAATTATGCCTTATTTAATTAAAAATAGGAGAATAGGAGTGGTCGAATGGACGGTCGATATTGAATCCCTTGATCGTGCACATTTCGTTGGACATTTGAAGACTTTAGTGATGTCAAAATTCGATGATCTTGGGCTCTTTGGATTCCTCTCGTCGAGCCGTACGATTCGAGTATAAGCTCGTTAAAACCGGACTCCGTTTGGTAACTCAGACAGTGTTACGAAACTTTCAATAGCGCTTCGGGTCCTTGATTTGGACTTATTTGGGATAGGATTGAGTCGAATTTGGCGTCGTTGGATTCATATTTCCGAGACGCTCAGTTTGACTATAAGCTCGCTCAAATCAAAGTTTGGGAGCTCCTAAATTTAGTCTTTGAAGTTTCCAACTAGATTTTTGCCTCGAGATTCGTGTCCGATCAAGATAAATTTTTGAGGACATATCAATATTAATAGCACTTTTTTAAATAATGTGTTTAATAACATTAAGAAATGTCCTAAATAATATTATTTAAATTATATATTTAGATAATATGTTTAATAACTATTTTTTAATTTTTTTAACTCATGCCTGCGTCTCTCTCTCTCTCTCTCCCCTCGTTTTTGAGGTTTAATTCTCCCACTCTCCTCCATGGCCGCAGGAAAAGAAAAAAGAAAAAAAAACTGTGTGGTTTTGTCCCACACCGCATGGAAAAAATGAATTTTTTTATATATAAACAAATGCATAAGAAATCAAAGTGCAGCACGGCCATCCATAGCCATAGGGGCTTCCGATGGGTTGGGCTTGTATTCTTGTGGTGTTAGGAGGAACTATCTTAACTTTGTTTGATTATAAATTAATGTAAAATTATATTTTGAATTATACGAGCTTGAAATTAATCGAGCCCAAATCTCTTCCAAGAAGCTTCGAACCGAACTTACGCTTGGATTTTGCAAATGAGCTTGAACTCGAACACCAAAAGCTCGGCTCTGCTCTGTTTGTTTGCTTCCTAATACGGGAAGGATTGTTATTGGAATGAGAAAGATCACAAGTTATTTATATTTAAAACATAATGATAATATTAATTAGATATTAATATCAAAGCCAGTGGGGTCCTGTGCCCCCAGGGCCCCCACACTGCATCCGCCGGTGAGCGGAGGTGTAGATAGATAAAATTTAATATGTTTATCTTTGTCACATAATTAT
>NW_021358794.1:0-232 GCF_001605985.2 Dendrobium catenatum | reverse complement strand
AGGGGCCAGAATCCGTAGAGATTCTGTCAGTGTAAGGAAATTTTGCTATTAATTACAATACTATCAGATATCTGATTTGATATGACTTTTGTTTCCGTACAGTTCTTTCAGATCTGTTCCGTTTAGATCTATTCTGATTTGATATATGTTCGTATCTATTTTGATTTTATCTATTTCGTTCTGATCTGCACGATTGTGATATCTGTCTGATTCTGTTCTGATTTCTGTACTG
>NW_021358793.1:0-344 GCF_001605985.2 Dendrobium catenatum | reverse complement strand
TATAGAAATATCAATTTTCAAAATCTTATTTTGATATGGAATCCATTGTAGAATACTGTGTCAATCATTCGAGATTGTACTTTATTCTTAATGCAGTATTTGATTATAAAATAGGAGAAATCAAAATCTGCGTGGTGACACAATTTTTCCCACCAAGTACATTTGTCAATTGAACGAACTAACAAATTGATGTCTAAAATACCTAGCCTTTTCTTGTTCTCGATATTTTTCATTTCTTTTACTCTATTATGAATAGAAATAAGGAATTAAAGGCTTTTAATGGGTAGGTAATGGAATAAAATATTTAGATTAAAATAATAATATAATATAATATAATTATATAA
>NW_021358792.1:0-268 GCF_001605985.2 Dendrobium catenatum | reverse complement strand
CTTGAATGATCTTGAAGTGTAGGGCAATCGGCTCTCACATGTCCAGGTTTCCTGCATTCAAAACAAACAACATCAGAAGATCCTTTAACATATTTGTGATCCTTACCTTTCCTCCAACTTTGATGATGCCTTTGTTTCTTTCTTAGAAAGCTTTTGAACTTCCTTGTGATGAAGGAAACTTCATCGCTTTCAGACCCGGAAGATTTAGAATCTGATTTGTGCTCCTTCAGAGCGATTATTTTCTCCTTTTTCTTCTCACCTGCATCAA
>NW_021358791.1:0-245 GCF_001605985.2 Dendrobium catenatum | reverse complement strand
ACTATAAACCCTCTCTACTATTGTGAATAATAGCACATAACAAATATGGCTATGAGATAAAGCCAAGAAGCATAAAAAAAATTACAAAAGAAGGGAAAATATGAGTAAAGCCTATTAAAGAAAGGGTAGTAAAAAATAAACTTTGATGGTACAAAAATTCATTGAGGGAAGAAGATGAACCAATAAAATAGATTGATAGAACTTCACGGAGAGATTAAAAGGAAAAGGGGTCCACCAAAAATAAT
>NW_021358790.1:0-222 GCF_001605985.2 Dendrobium catenatum | reverse complement strand
ATGTTATTATTGTAATTTTAATGTCTTATTATTTTTTTATTTCTCTTTTCAATATAAATATCTTTGTACTTAAAGAAATTTGATTTTTTAGATAATTGATTTTGGATAGATCAATTAAAAAAAAGGAGAATTATACAAATATACAAAAATTGAAAGAATGCATAATGGTTCGAAAATTAAAAAGAGGCATAAAACTAGCCCAAATACAAAAAGATGCACAAA
>NW_021358789.1:0-212 GCF_001605985.2 Dendrobium catenatum | reverse complement strand
AGAAGGAGAAGGAGAAAGGGGAATAGGAGATTCCTCAACTCCTCGACCACCGTCGCCAGAGCTTTTCCTGCCGCCTGAAGACGCCGGAACTCTGTCGGATTTTTCAGGAAACGTCAGGAATTCGCAGAATTTTGTAAACTTCTTGGGAGAAACAAATTGTATTCTGATTATCCCAACTTGTGGGATTAATCATCCATCTGTAATCTGCTAAA
>NW_021358788.1:0-282 GCF_001605985.2 Dendrobium catenatum | reverse complement strand
TGTTAGGCCCTTATGAACTAGCCCAAGGCTAACCAAAAAAGGGGGTGAATTAGTATTTTAAAAAAATCTTCTTATAATTAAAGCACAACAAAGCTAAAACCAAAATCACCACAGAAAACAAGTGCGGAAAAATTAAAAGCGGAAGCAGTTAAAAGAATACAAGGGTTTATAGTGGTTTGATCAACTCGACCTACGTCCACTCCCCGGAGGCGCCCTACGAGTATTGTACTATAAAACGTGACTCTCCTTTAGCCCCCACAACTAGGCGGAGAAGCCCTTACA
>NW_021358787.1:0-284 GCF_001605985.2 Dendrobium catenatum | reverse complement strand
CAACTTCTTCTAGGGCCACAGGAGGAGCAAGATGCAGTAAGTAAGGAGCAACCGTGTGATCTCCCTCACACCTCTTCTCCCTCACAACGCTCACCTTCTCCTTCCTCTCTAAACCCTAAAGAAATTCTCTAGAGCTCTCTCCCTTGGAATCCCTCTCTAACCACGTTCACCCCCTTTGTGATTCTTTTTTAGCTCCCACAGCTAGGCGGAGAAGCCCTTACACAATCACTTCCACCTTCCCCGGTGAGGCGGAGAAGCCGGGTCCTTTGACACCAATGAGATCT
>NW_021358786.1:0-1067 GCF_001605985.2 Dendrobium catenatum | reverse complement strand
TTGAAGGAGTGAAGGGAGGTAATTCAATTTCTCAAGATAGTTTGAAGAAACATAAAACACTAGAAAATTTAAAGTTTTAATTATATTTTCTGAGGAAATGGTAAATTTTTGTAATGCTTGACGTAAGGAACAATTTTTACGAATTTTAGAATGTGTTCAACAGTGTTTGATGAACATTTTTTTTTTTCTCGTGGAGCATTATAGCCGAGAGGCCAACAGCAACTGAACTTATATCCGTTGAATTCGAACGGTGACTTGAACCGCTACTATACTTCGCGGTGGTGTACTCTATAGTCTTACACGGAACAGCTGACCCCATTTTTTTGGAACATTTAGGCCATTTAAGGCAAACTCACATACACAACGCATACACATAGACTCGAATCCTGAACCTCTTAGTTGGAAGCCTAAGCTCTCAACCAATAGGTCAAGGAGAGTTGTGTCAGCTGACCCCATTGATCAGGGACTTCCTTTCTCGAGCTCTTCTAGCACCTGAGAGGATGTTTGCTTGTATGGCCGGCAAATAAGTTTTTGCCTTTTGGGACAATTTCTTTTATTAGGTCCGGTGTAAGGACATAGAGGAACATCCGGTCGGAGGCAAAATCCAGCCAAAAAACTCGGTATTTGCTTGGTATTGCTACGTATTATTTGATAATAACAAGGAATACCGCTCTGTGAAGACCAATACCTAGTTATACCGAGCTATATCGAGCAATACCGAGTTGTACCGAGTTTTTTCTAGGAAAAACTCGGTACAGCTTTTGTATAACTCGGTATTGCTTGGTATAACTCGGTATTGGGTCTTCACGTGATGGTATTCATCATTATTGCTTGGTATTGCTCGGTTTTTGCTCGGTATTTCTCGTTTTTTGTTAGATTTGGCCTCCGACCGGACGTTCCTCTACATCCGGTTGGAGGACGTAATAATTGTTTCGAGGGGTATAAACGACTTGAGTCAAGTCGAGTTTTGGCACTATCGAGCTCAACACGTTAGTCAGAAAGCGAACTCGACTCGAGCTCGAGCTCAAGCTCGTCCCACTTTAAAAGAGCTCGAGCTGGCTCGCAAG
>NW_021358785.1:0-998 GCF_001605985.2 Dendrobium catenatum | reverse complement strand
GGGGTCTCCGGCTAGGGGAGGTCGGGATCAGGGAAGTAGCGACGGGCTGGAGATCGGAGCTCTGGTAGTTTACGGGCTTGAGGAAGGAGGAATCAAGGTAAGGAGAAAGCCTCTCTCTCTCCCTCTCTCTCTCTCTCTCTTGGTCGGAGGTAGGACGAAAACGAATGAAAGGGGTTTCGGCTGGAGTCGAGCAGGAGGTCGTGGGATTTGCAAGAGAAGAGCTACCGGGCATGAAGCCTTCATTCGTGTTTTAAAGGCGAAGGAAGAGGTGGGATCGAGGCAAGATTCGGGATATGCGGGAAGAGACCGAGCGGCGCCGAATGCACAGGGATTCCATCGGGATTTCGGGAGATTTGGGCGGCTTCTCTACATATACGAGGTATGCCATTTTTTTTTCTTTAATTTGTGATTTCTTTCTCTTTTTGCTCTCTACACAGAGGTCAATAGAGACCTAATTAAAACATAATTTATTTAAAATCAGTCGTTATTGCTGATATAATCAAATCAGCCTTTATTGTTGTTATAATACCACAACGTTTAAAGAAAACTCATCCCAGAGCTTTAATCAAATTGAAGATTCTATGATACAACAAGAACGAAGTGATCTCCAATGCATGCAACCTTCCTATCGCCTAAACGGGAATACTACCTACAGTGATCTCAATTTGTAAAGACCTACTTAAATGAGAAAGGTAAAATACACCACCTCCTCGGAGGAACAAAAGGAGGAGATCCTAATTTTGCGGCATAGGATGAAGTAGACTCCATGATTATGCCATGATTGAGGAATTCTATGGCTCCCAAAATTAGCGATATATTTATGTTTCTTTCCATTGTAAAGGACATATGGGATGTCGCTAGACACTTTTTCAGAAGCTTGGGATGCTCCTTAAATCGTTGAAATAAAAAACAAATTAGGAAGCACAAAATAAGCAAGACAGTGACGGAGTATGCCACACTTCTCTAAAACCTATTGCAACACTACAGGAAAATCGGGT
>NW_021358784.1:0-274 GCF_001605985.2 Dendrobium catenatum | reverse complement strand
ATTTACCTTAGCCATAGGATATCATAAAGACGGGTGGCCGTGGAGGAAAATCTTTTTCTATATGTTCTCATAGTGGATGAATTATTCATCCTTCACATTGCCATTGATATAAATATGATTATCCTTATTCAGCATGCCATTGGATCCTTGGATGCTACTATTGGTTCTCCTACTTCCACCACCTCCTCTAGATCTATTACTTTTTATAAGAAGGATTATGATTGCCTAATTCAACAATCTTAGATATTCATGTATGTTTCTCATGACATTTCTA
>NW_021358783.1:0-1500 GCF_001605985.2 Dendrobium catenatum | reverse complement strand
TTGTATGTCGGAGCCTTTGCTCGACGACGTTAACCTGTATGGAAGAGGTCGAATCGGATCCCCTTGGGATCGATTTTTTCTTGATTAGGAGGGGGCGAACGCCGCGTGTATCCTGAATCAAAGGTGAAGATTGGTCTATCTTTAGATCATTACTGTCTTTTTCAGGTCAAGATTAAGACATTGTCAAAGAAGTAGAAGTCCATCAAGGGACTGTATAAAGCATATAACTGATTGGAAGTATCCTTGCATTTGCTGGGATTTTTCTGAAATATCATCTTGATTTTAGAAGCCTTGGAGCGATCTTCTTGACTAAAATTGTAGTCAAGGTTGCCCCCAAGTCTGGATCGGATTCCATGAAATTAATGCATCAATAGCAGTCGAATAGCCTTTTGAGGTTGGAGCAATAATTGCTCCCCAGTCGGGAATCACGTTCTCATAGACGACGTCAAACTGTTACGTCCTGGAGTATTAGCGGCGATAGAGAAATATATAGTTTAACGTCTTAGTATTGTACGAAGATCCAGCACACACAGAGATAAAGAGAGGGTGTAGCGTTCATAAGAGACACCCGAGTTTTTACGTGGAAAACCCCTGAAAAGGGGGAAAAAACCACGGGGCCTGGCCCAGTTTGAATGAATCCAATATTATTTGTAGTCCATTACAAATGAGGCCCTTCCTTGGGAGAATGCCTTGGATTGATGTAACAAATGTACATCATATATATTGCATTACATGGTAGGAGTTACATATACATGTTTGTCTGGTTGGAAGGACCGTAGTCGGCAGGAGACCGAGGTTAGAAAGACCATTGTCTGTTGATGGAGGTCGGAAGGACCATAGTAGGCGACGAAGGACTGAAGGACCGTAGTCGGCAGGAGACCGGGGTCAGAAAGACCGTTGTCTATTGATGGAGGTCGGAAGGACCATAGTAGGAGATGGAGGTCGGAAGGACCGTAGTCGGCAGGAGACCGGGGTCAGAAAGATCGTTGTCTGTTGATGGAGGTCGGAAGGACCATAGTAGGCGACAAAGGCCTGAAAACCATAGTCTGTAAGATACTGGGGTCTGAAAGACCGTTATAGTAGAGTGGTACTCTGGTAGAACTCTGGGCGTCAGGTAGTGGCCCAGCAAAAGTCCAGGCCTCATGTAGTGTTCCGGCGAAGCAACGGCGTCAGGCGGTAGTCCGGCGGAGGAAAGGGCCTCAGCTGAAGGTGAGGGCCTTTAGAGAAGGTGAGGGCCTCAGGCGGTTGTCTGGCGAGGCTCCGGCGGTGGTCCGGCGAGGCTCCGACGGTGGTCCAGCGAGGCTCCGGCGAAGTTCTGGAGGTGGTCGAGGATGTGCTTCTTCCTTCTCTTCTTGCTTGGACCCCCCTCCCATGAGAAATGATGGCTCTATTTATAGATTTGCTGGAGTGGCATGGCCCGTAAATAAGCGTGAGATCAAGGGCGAATAGGGAGTGGTCGAATGGATGGCCGATACTGAATCCTACGATCATGCACTGTTC
>NW_021358782.1:0-2717 GCF_001605985.2 Dendrobium catenatum | reverse complement strand
GTACTCTACCAACACTTGGAGGGTGTGAAAGGATGATGGTTATCTACTGCACCAGGGATTGGTGGAAGAGAGTTTTGTAAAGGCTTCTCAACTTTACTATGGGGACAAAAGGAGAGTCACTTTGGTAATAGTGTAATACCTAAAGAAGGAGCCTTCAAGTAGTGGATATAGGTGTTATTTGACTGAACCACTATAAATCTTTATGTCTTTTAATTTCCATATTTATTTTTTATAAGTTATTTATTATGGTTGAAAATTTTAATTTTAAGCTTTAATTAACTTGCTACAAAATAATTTTCCAATTTAAAAATCCAAGAGAAATTTTTAAATTACAAATTTATCCCCGTCTTGGTTAGCCTTGGGATAATAGCTTAGGTTTAACAACCAAATTTAGATTCAACAAGTGGTATCAGAGCTTCATTTCAAAATAATAAGTTTAGACTAATTTTAAAAAAATTAGAATGGTTACTTTTGAAAATCGAAGCATACCTGAAGGGTATTAGATCACTAGACCTCCGTTATTTGATAATATCCCTTTCAATTTTTGGAAAACATGCTTGTCTACTTTTCTACAATCACTTAACTATCGCCTATAGATTTTAGTTCAAGAAGGGTATAATTAGGCCAACTAGATTAGTAGATGGCATTAGAATTAAAATACCCTTTAGTGACTGTACTATAGAAGAATGTGACTTAGTGTAGTTAAACACTAAATGCTTAATTAGCTTCTTTTGTGCACTTAAGTCAGAAGACTACATGCAGGTTTCCACTTACAAAAGTGGAAAGGACATTTGGGATAGACTTTATATTACTTATGAAGGGACTAATGAAGTAAAGCAATATAGATTAAATATCTTGTTACATGCATATGAATTATTTTTCATGAAAACCAATGAATCTATTTCTGACGTGTACATAAGATTCACTTAAATAACTACTTCTTTGCATGTATTAGGTAGAGAACTAATGAATGCTGAAATGGTTTATAAATTTCTTCGTTGTTTGCCTACTACTTATAATGCTAAAATAATTCTATTATAAACTCTAAGGATTTAAATGTTTACTCTATTAATAATCTTCTTGGATTACTAATTACCTGAGAGCAAGGAGTGAGTCAAAGAAAAATTAATATATGTGAACAGTAAAAGGAGAAGAACATAGCACTGAAAGTGGAGGACTGAAGCAGTTATTTTAACATACTTCGGCTTCTAGAGCCATGTTGGCTGAATATTCACTTCCTAAATATTTTTGAGCTGAAGAGGTTAGTATTGCATGTTATGTTCTTAATAGTATGAACATTAGATAAAAATTAAACGAAACATCTTATGAACTTCTTAAGGGAAGAACACCTAATTTGTCACATTTACATATCTTTTAAATGTAAGATGTCCATACATAATAATGATAAATTTTACTTAGGAAAATTTGATTCAAAATCAGATGAAGAAATTTTTCTTGGATACTCTAGTGTTGGAAAATTATATAGAGTTTTTAACAAAAGAACTTTGGTAGTTGAGGAGACCACACATATTGTATTTGATGAATTTGACATTTTGGAAGAGCCAAGTTTGAAAGATGATGATTTAGAAAATAACTTCCAAAGGATTGAAAAGATTGATTGGGAAGAAAATTTGAAAAAAGAAAATCTTTTGCCTAGATATTTGAATTTTTCTATAAATTATCCTAAGGAATTAATTTTAGATGAACCTAGTGAGGGTGTTAGAACTAGGCATGGACTAAGACGATATACTTATTATTCAAATTTATATTAATGATATTATTTTTTGATCTACAAATAAAAATTTTTGTGATGATGTTTCTAAAATAATGAGCTGTGAATTTGAGATTAGTCTAATGAGAGATTTAAGTTACTTTATAAGTTTTAGCATTAAGTAAATTATGGAAGAAATATTTCTTAGTCAGTAGAAGTATGTTAAGGATATCCTCAAGAAATATGAAATGGATAATGCTAAACTAGTTAGTACACCTATGAGTTCCTCGGTTCAGTTGGATAAGGACCCAGAGGGAAAATTTATTGATCAAAAAAATTTAGAAGAATTATAGGATCTCTACTTTATTTGACTACTAGTAGTCCCCATATTATGTTTAGTATTTATTTGTGTGCTAGAATTCAATCAAATCCAAAAGAATTATATTTAATAGCAGTAAAAAAGATTTTAAGACATCTCTTGGAGACTTAAAACTTAGAGATTTAGTATCCTAAGTATAACTCTTCATTTAAAATTATTGGATATTCATATTCATATTTTGTAGTTTATAGGGTTGATAGAAAAAGTACATATGGAACTTGTCAGTTTATAGGAAATTCTTTGGTTTTTTGGTCTAGTAAAAAATAAAATTTCGTAGCCCTATCTACTACTGAAGCTGAATACATTACCTTAGAAAGTTGTGTGGCACAAGTTATTTGGTTAAAATAATAGTTGACTGATTTAGGATTTACAATAGGCACAATTTCAATTTATTGTGATAACACTAATGTCATTTGCATTTCAAAAAATCCTATTCAATATTCTAGAACCAAATATATAGATATAAGACTTCATTTCATTAGGGATCATGTATCCAAAGGAGAAATTAAATTGAACCATATTTCAACTAAAAATTAACTTGCAGATATTTTTACAAAACCACTAGCCTTTGATACTTTTAGCACATTAAAAATAAGGCTAGGTGTGATCAATCTTAATGCTTGAAAA
>NW_021358781.1:0-219 GCF_001605985.2 Dendrobium catenatum | reverse complement strand
CTATCTGCTTTGTGATTTGAAAGCTTTATGATATCTGTTCTGAACTCTGATTTGATATGACTTCAGTCTTTTGTATCTGATGTTTGATTTCTAATTGAGCTATTATCTGTTCTGTCTGTTATACGATTTCTGTACGATTGCTCGATTTCTGTACGGATACTTCTCTGATGTGAGTTTCTGATAATTTTGATTGGTGATTGATGTCTTGCTGAGCTGTTA
>NW_021358780.1:0-233 GCF_001605985.2 Dendrobium catenatum | reverse complement strand
CTTTCTTAGATTCCTTATGAGCCTCTTTATATCTTTTCCAATTATCAAAATTTTTAAAATTAAATCAATTTTTATGATAAACATTCTTATTTTTAATCTTTTCTTGCACATTTGGATTCTACAACTAACTATATTTACTATTAGAAGGTTTTTTATTTGATACTTCAAGCACATGTTTTGCAATACTCTTAATATCACTAGCCACTTTTCCCATATAACATTAGTACCCTCGT
>NW_021358779.1:0-218 GCF_001605985.2 Dendrobium catenatum | reverse complement strand
TTCTTAAAGCATTGTTCTTTTGGAGCAAGGCAAAACAGCAAAGGCCAGAAGAGGTGAAATCTATTTTAAAGGCTGAAATTGATGAAATCCAGCTAGAAGAGGATCGGGACCTGCAGTTTTCTGATGAGAGGAATCGATTATTAAGAGCAAAAATCAGTGAATTCAACTGTACACTTGCTCGGTTAAATACTTGGTGGAGACAAAGGGCCAAAGCTAAA
>NW_021358778.1:0-526 GCF_001605985.2 Dendrobium catenatum | reverse complement strand
TCATTTAAGCTTTGATCAAATCCATAAGATTTAATTGATTCATCAAATCTTATATTTTATGACCTTGAAGCTTGCTTAAGTCCATATATAGATCTTTGTAGTTTGAAAACTTTTTGCTCTTGACCTTCTATTATGAAACCCTCTGGCTGTTTCATATAAATTCTTTCTTCAAGATAGCTATTCAAAAAAGTCGTCTTGACATCCATTTACCAAATTTCATAGTCATAATATGCAACAATGGATAAAATTATACGTATAGATTTAAGCATAACAACAGGAGAGAAAGCTTCATCAAAATCAATACTCTCTTTTTGGTTGTATCCTTTTGCCACTAGCCTTGCTTTATAAGTCTCAACTTTTTCATTAGCACTTCTTTTTTTCTTATATATCCATTTACATCCTATAGGTCTTACCTCGCTAGGAAGATCCACAAGTTCCCAAACAGAATTGAAATACATCAAATCTATTTCAAGTTTCATGGCGTCTAACTATTTTTCTTTATCAGGATCCTCTAATGCTTGTTTAT
>NW_021358777.1:0-251 GCF_001605985.2 Dendrobium catenatum | reverse complement strand
CATGTAAGTGTGAAAGATTCGGTGTCCTACCCTTAAGAAGTTTATAAGGAGTTTTATTCAACCTAGATCTAATGTTTATCCTTTTTAAAACATAACACGCTATGTTGACTGCTTATGCCCAAAAGTATCTAGGAAGGGTGTACTCCGATAACATTGCCCTAGCAGTTTCTACCAAAGTTCTATTATTCCTTTATGCTATACCATTTTGTTGGGATGTTCTAGGGGCTGAGAAATTGTGTTCTATTCCTATC
>NW_021358776.1:0-519 GCF_001605985.2 Dendrobium catenatum | reverse complement strand
TGTGCGGCCATATCGTTATCCTCTTGCTCAGAAGGAGAAGATTGAGAAGCTAGTCAAGGTGATGATGGAGGCGGGGGTCATCCAACCTAGCGTGAGCCCTTTTCGAGCCCAGTACTATTGGTGAAGAAGAAGGATGGTAGCTGGCGATTTTGTGTTGATTATCGGGCTCTCAATAAGGAGACTGTTCTAAGCAAATTTCCAATCCCCGTTATTGATGAGCTTTTTGATGAGTTGGGGGGTGCTACAATGTTCTCCAAGCTTGATTTGAAGTCAGGGTATCACCAGATCCGGATGAAGAGGGAGGACATTCCCAAGACTGCTTTCAGGACTCGCGAGGGACACTATGGTTCTTGGTGATGCCATTTGGACTTACCAACGCTCCTTCTACATTTCAGGCTCTGATGAACCAAGTGTTTCAACCCATGCTGAGGAGGTTTGTCCTTGTGTTTTTTTGATGTTATTTTGATCTATAGCAGGTCCCAACAGGAACACTTGGAGCACTTGAGAAAGGTTTTGAGC
>NW_021358775.1:0-223 GCF_001605985.2 Dendrobium catenatum | reverse complement strand
TCTCTTGACTTCTCCCCCCATTCATGAGGAATGAGGGTTCTATTTATAGATTTTCTGGAGTGGCATATATAGCTTGTAAATAGGTGTGAGATCAGGGGCAAATAGGGAGTGGCTGAATGGATGGCCGATATTGAATCCCATGATCGTGCACCGTTCGTTGGACATTTGAAGGCCTTACTGATGTCAAAATTCAGTGATCTTAGGCTCGTTGGATTCGTCTCGT
>NW_021358774.1:0-234 GCF_001605985.2 Dendrobium catenatum | reverse complement strand
ATATTATAGCAATTAAAGATTAATTGAGCATGCATTACAATTGCACAATATTGTATAATGATAGATAAAAGAAAATGCTACTAGGCAAAAATACATATTTTCAAAAAATTATCAAATTATCAGGGATTGTATAAAACGATGTTTTAAGATTTTTATTATCCTACACTATTTTTCATCATTCATATAATTTTCTACTTAATAAAATCCTCACAAATTTCAAAACTCCAATTGTAA
>NW_021358773.1:0-394 GCF_001605985.2 Dendrobium catenatum | reverse complement strand
ATGGAGCCGCTTCTGCCCACTTGGAAAAGTAGTCCGTAGCTGCTAGAATAAAGCGGTGTCCTGCTGAAGATGGTGGATCTATCGGTCCAATTATATCTGTGCCCCAGCATTCAAATAGCCAAGATGCTACTGTTAGATGCAGAGGATTTGGCGGCTGATGTATAACATCACCGTGGATTTGACACTCGTGGAACCTCTTTGCATGGTCAATACAATCTCTGGACCATTGTCGGCCAATAGTAACCCATTCTTTTGATTTTAGCAGCCATCTTAGGACCTGACTGATGTGCTCCACAAAGCCCTTCGTGGACTTTTGCTACCACTTTATCAGCTTCCCTGGTCCCTAGGCACCTTAGCCACATTTGATCAAAGGCTCGTCTGTACAACATGTCAT
>NW_021358772.1:0-904 GCF_001605985.2 Dendrobium catenatum | reverse complement strand
CAAAAAAGTGTTAGGAGATATATATACATAAAACAATAATATTTGAAATGATCAAAATAATACAAGTTGTAAGAATGTAAAACATACAAATAGCAACTCTTTTAACAAAATCCATTTCAAATATTCGAAAGCTCCACCCAAATATCAACAAATCCAAAAATTCAAAAAATTTTAAAATCCAAAAATATTTAAAATTTGAAATAAATTCATCAATGCTCAAAGCAAAATTCATCTCACTCTCCGCAATAATTTGTCGAGGTGGACAAATTAAAATTTTCCTTTAGCTCACATAGAGCTAGTGATTAATCGAAAATATCACTATGATCCATTCTCAAAAAGTCTCATGTCAATAAGGACGCGGTATGTGTCCTCTAATTAGCGGTTTTGCTGCAAAAATGGCACCGCAGGATAAATGGTTATGATCCGGGCCCCTCTGAACCGAGTGGTTTTGCCGCCAAATGGCACCACAAAATGCCGGTTATGGCCAGAGTCAATACGTTACTTATTGACATCAAATCCTTGAGATATGAATCAATAGAGTATGATCGATAGGGCACAAAGCCCTCTATTAGCTTAGGTGGATTCAAATTTGTTCCCTTAGACAAACATCCACCCTAGGTCTACAAGATACCCTTGGACGAAGCAACCCATGGCTGCCGACAAGGATCCTTCTGTTGGGTTGGGTCGACTACCTTCTCTGACTAAGTAGACCTTGGACCACGATGGCCCGGGCTGACGGAATCATGGGATCTTGATCGGGTCCATCATCCATTCCCCCTCCATCCACTTTAAGTGCTAGATGGTGAAATTTCTACTTTTAAACATCAAACTTTCCAAATTGTCAAATCCAAATCCATGCTGCTACTGTATGCCAGCTAAAAAGTATCTCTACATATCTGATTAA
>NW_021358771.1:0-549 GCF_001605985.2 Dendrobium catenatum | reverse complement strand
GGATCTTAATATCCTATGTCTAAATGTTCCTAACAAATTAATTTAATTTCATTATTAGAAATTACAATTTTAGATTTGTTTTTTGCTAGAAAATAATATATTTTAGTAGATTTTTAATGAAAAGTTGGCTACCAAAAGGTCTAGCCAAAATAATTTTTGGTGACCTTAAATTTAATGGGTAGGCTCTTCCAACATATTTCGAAGGGATAATAATTAATACTTACATATGAAAATGCTGCATGAGATTTGCTAGTATGTATAGGTGCATTGGCAACCTATGGTAGTTTTCATTGGCTTAATTACCAATATTTTTTGTAGATAGTCCATCAATATATAAATGTGAGTTTTCTATTAGATGACTAAGTTACTAATGATTTTTTTTGCCAATACTTGATGCCAAACTTTTTGACTTAACGAGTCTATTATCTGCATGCATATAAACCCTTAAATATAATCTGCTAGACGCATTCTATATAATATTTAAAAATAACATAAATGACTTAAGATTAATACAATTAAAAAATAAATGTATTTAAACTAAAATTTTAT
>NW_021358770.1:0-1376 GCF_001605985.2 Dendrobium catenatum | reverse complement strand
AACTTAATAAATTAATTTAAATTATTATTTTAAAATACATATTAAATTTTATTGTATTTTTTATTAAATAAGCACTAACTATGCTTAGTCACATGGCTCCATTACACAATGTGACTTCTTTTATCATGTGAACCTAGGGGTGCAAACAAGTCGAGTCGAAGGTTGTTCCAGCCTAGCTCGTTAATTGTGCAGGTGGCTCGAACTCGAGCTCGACTCGTGTGTCCGAATCCCAAGATTGTATTGGGCTTGTTAGCTCGAGCTCGGCTTGAGTACAAGCAAGCTCGCATTAGAAGCTCGGAATTTGAATATTTTATGAATTTTCACATTAAAAATGATAGTATATATTTTTGGACAATTTAGGGCCATTTAAGGCAAACTCACCACAACAACACATACCACAAAGACTCGAACCCAAGACACTCTTAGTGAAGCCTAACTCTCAACCAATTGGCCAGTTGAGCTGTGTAAAAATGATTATTTTTAATAAAATTTCAATTGGTCACCCATAAAAAAAGAGCACATTATAAGTTACTTAAGAAAACATGATGCCATTTAGAAATATCTAGTAAAGCAATTAAAAAAAACCTTACAAGATCTTTACAAGAGCAAACCACAAGGATATCATATAATAAATATAACATGAAAGTTATGAATCCATTAAAGGTTAGCATGGATCCGAAGTTCTAGCCACCATTCGATGACTATGAGACAATCATAAAAAATGAAAGATCTGGAAATAGTTAATTACGTGTTAGGGATCAAAAATTGACAAATTCCGAAAGCATAATCATAAATTAATATGCCTCAAACAGCTCTTAAAACAATACATTGCGATCAAATTAAAAGTTTCCCACGTCTTCTTCATCATCGTCTACCTGCAAAGTTAAAATTGATAAGAAGAACATTAGAAACCTTGCAAACAGACATCTTATGTACTTTAGATAACACAAGATCATCAAGATTATAGAATTCTCAGAAGTCATTATTTCCATAACTGCAAAATAAAATAGACTAGGCGTTCTTGTTGTTGGAATTCAATATATTCTCAGAATTTCAAAAAAAGAGCAACAAGGTTCATTTCAATCTTGTGGGATTGTGTTGCTTTGTTTCTGTTGAGGAACAGTTAATAAATGATGTTGTGGAATGTACGCAAAATAAATAACAATAGAACATTTGGTAATCAAGTATTTACTGAGTTGATTAGTTGTGGAAATAACAACATTGCGGTTTATGTGAGCCTACAGTTTAAACAAAACAAAAGAATTCAGAAATAATGACAGGATGGCATTGCCAAGGAACAGATCTATCAGACGCTAACATAACTCAGAAAATTGATGCTTTTAACTCTATCCTTGCCTATACGGCGTCCGAGCAGT
>NW_021358769.1:0-231 GCF_001605985.2 Dendrobium catenatum | reverse complement strand
CATGCAGTAAAGTAACTATCTGAGTAAACCTAGTATACATGTCAGAAATTAATTCATGATGTTTCATACAAAAAAGTTTGTAGTCATGAAAGAGAATGTTCAAACGAGATTGTTTAACTTCATTAGTGCATTCATAAGTGATACACAATTTATCCCTAATTTCTTTACCTATTTTACAAGTGGAGACACGCATATAATCCTCAGATTTTAAAGCACAGAAATAACAGTTTA
>NW_021358768.1:0-975 GCF_001605985.2 Dendrobium catenatum | reverse complement strand
ATATCAAGTTTCAAAATCACATTACCCCCTCTAACCCAGACATCCAAATCATGACATAATTCTAGAGCCAAAAGAATACTCTCCATGATAGCCTTGCCTTTCACAAAACCCATTTGATTATGAGAAATAATTTTAGGTAAAATGAGAGCAAGCCGATTCGAAATAATTTTGGAAACTAATTTATTGAAGAAAGTACAAAGACTAATAGGACGAAAATCATTCCAAGTTTGAACAGACTTATTTTTAGGAATAAGCACAAGCGAGATAGAAGAAAAGAATTTAGGAAAAAGGGTTACTAGAAAAAAAAATCCAAAATAGTAAAAAAATGCCTTTTTGCATAATGTACCAACATTTTTGAAATAAAAGAGTCGTGAAACCATCAGGACCCGCTATAGAATCACCATTCATGCCCAACAAGGTATGTTTAACCTCCTCAAAAGGAGGTCTAGATAGAGAAGCATTATCCTCAAGGGATAAAAGGTTGGGAATAAAAGAATGATGCATACCCTAAACATGATTAAAAACTTTATTAAAATGGTTTTGAAAATGATGCATAGCTAAATTGGCAATCTCAACAAGATTATCAGAATAAGAGCCATCCTCCCTTTGGATATTGTTGATATTGTTCTTAATCCTTTTTCTCTTAGTTAAAGCATGAAAGTACTTAGTATTACTATCACCCTCAACAAAATGCTTAGCAGTAGCTTTTTGCTTCCAAAACACCTCTTCCTGAGCTTAAAAGTTAAACAAATCAAGTTTAGATTGCTTAAGCAAGGAAAAATTAGCATAAGAAGGATCATGATGACATAAAATCTCATTAGAAGTCACACATTGTTCATCTTGTAAAATATTAGAAAGATATTTCTGAACACATTGTGATTCCACTAGTTAAGAACTTGCTTCAACCTCTTAAGCTTTAACCAAAGCCTTTTAATACCAAAAATAGAGTTATTAGGATGTAAAGGAGCTTGCCAG
>NW_021358767.1:0-606 GCF_001605985.2 Dendrobium catenatum | reverse complement strand
TAAATTTTGGATTTCGATTGGATTTGATATGATTTGAGATTGATTTAAATTGTGATTTCAGATAGAGATCTAAATTTGGAAGATTTTGAATTTGAATGTGGAGAATTTAATTTGATTTTGGTGAATTTAAGTTTGAAGAGTTTTGAATTTGATTTAATTTTGACACTCATTTGGCGTGGTACTTCCTGAAGAGCCTCCCCAATATTTAAAATTAATGGGTGGCATCCTTCAGGGTTAATCAGTTAATGTTTGAAATTTTTCAAAAGATCGTCCCTACGACAAGAGGACAGTTTTAAGTTAGCTCAAACTCCTCCACCAATTTCTCAGTAGGCTAAGATATGCATCCAAAGAACCTAGACCAAGTCTCCTCCTTGGAAGGTTCAAAGTTACTCTATCTTATCACGAGCTTCAACCAGTCAACCTTTGTACGATTCTGAGTTTTATTAAGCTTTAAAGACAAAAGCTTTGTAAGGCCTTGAGCTCTTCAAATTAGAGTCGGGCACTCTGCTCGATCGTAGATTGATTTTGAACGGCAATTCCCAGCGTTACAAAATACTCCTCTAGTGGGGTGATCTTGGACCCAGTATAGAGTGTAATTTTGTTGAA
>NW_021358766.1:0-515 GCF_001605985.2 Dendrobium catenatum | reverse complement strand
TTTGAATTTCAAATTCAAAACTCTAAGAGGGGCCGGCAGGTGGAGTGGTGGGGAAGGAAAATTGGGGAAGAGGGGGCGGCGACTTGGACAAATTTTCAAGTGGTGGTAGCCGGCGGCCTGGGCGGCCCAAGGTGGCCGGTGGCAAGGGGCTTGGGGAAGAGGAAGGCGGCGGCCAGAGAATTGGGGAGAAAGCTTGGAGTAATTCAAAGGGAATTCGAACCTCATGCATCTCCTCCCATTCCACTCTCCACAATTGCTTCAATCCAATCTGCACGATGACGAAACGAACACGAGAAATAAAGAACGAAAATTAGTAGAACAAGAAAACCTAGAACTCACAAAAAGATCTTACTTCTCCTACAAACTCACTAAGAGATCGTGGAGGTTTGCACTCATAAAGAGAATATGAAATATCAAATTTTCATTCATAAAAAACTAAACTATTACATGAGAAAATGGTCATATAAATAGGCCTCAAAATGACAAAGAAAGTAAAATACTAAAATGCCCCTTGG
>NW_021358765.1:0-2520 GCF_001605985.2 Dendrobium catenatum | reverse complement strand
TTAATGGGTGATTTTGAAAATATAATGATTTTTTCCTACTCAAAAAGTTATTTTGACCTCTAAAAATAATGTTGTAGTATAATAAAAGTCTTAAAATATCATTTTATACAATTCTTGGTATTTTGGTAATTTTTTTAAAATATATATTTTTAATTAATAGGATTCTTTATTGTCTATCGTTATGGAATTTTTGCTTCTTAATTAAGCTCAATTATACATTATTGTTGCAATACATTAAAAATGGAAGTGAATATTTGCTTGAGTAATAGCTAGTTGCTATTACTGTTATATTATTGTGATAATAATCTGCATGTGTGAAATAAATAAGTAAAGACTGATTGATCCATTGGTTGGAGATTGATTGACTTGTATAGGATGGTGGGCCAATTAACTTTTCTTTAAATATTGTGATTTGGTGTTATCCTCTACTAATTCATGTGATACACTAGTTGGGAGTTATAATGAGGTTATTACTATGCCGACGACCAAAGAGTGACAGTTCTATTTACTGAGCCAGTGCTTATTACTTGTTAAGTGTGACTACATAAATGCATATTCTTGAGTCATTTTTCTTATTTTTGTATGGATTTTTTATTACTACATTGATTTACTGCTATTGTATTATTCTACTACTCATGCCACTAGATTGGTTATGTTACTGATATAGATATTGATACTATTTGTTACTACTAATTCACTGTACTGATATTAAGCATGTGATGTATTGAGCACGTGTTATAAAATGCTTGAATAGCATGTGTACATTTCTATATAATTTTAATTTGATTTAAATAGTCTTTACTGATATTTTGATTTGACACTTTATCCAATTTATGTACTAATTGATATTATGAATACAATGATTAATTTATAGATTTAATACTCATACTGATTTTATCTTTATTGACTTTCATACCGTAGTGTTTTATTATTTATAGATTATACTGCGACTTTATTTGAGATTATTATTTATGTACTGATTCAATTATCATATGAATGTAACTATTATGATTTGATTGTTGACATGCATATTTCTCCTTTATCATACTTTGAATTTAGTTGTAGATTTTGATAACTTGTTAGGCTTTTAAAGCTCATTATATGTGGTTAAATGATTTCAAGCCAGGATAGAGAAGTAGGAGTGTGAGGTTGATTAAGATTTTTCAAGTTTTATTTCTTTTTATTTTAGCTATTCTTTTATACTCATGATAGAATATATATATGATTATTGTGTAGATCCTGAATAATATATATGATTTTTAGAAATGAATATAGATGAGTACAATATATGTTCAATTATATTTTAAATTATAAAATCTATTTTTGGTGTGTATTACTGATAAATGATATTAGATAGCTATAATTGTTATTTATTAAAATTAGAAGAATAATTCTTCCAATTTAGATTCTTAGACATCACATATATGACCATGTACTATAGTGTAGATATGCATTTTGATAAAATGAAGAAAATCTTGTGGATGAGTTTATTTTCAGCATTTGGATGTTTTAGTTGCTCTGTAATCTATAGTTATTTAAAATAAATATTAAAAGAAAATCTAAACATTCTAAAACTAGATATTAGGATTAGCCTATGACATCTTAACATGATAGGATTTGTCCTAGTTTGGTTTGGTTGTGACACTAGGGTTTTGCAACACTATAACATTGAGCTCTCTAAATTTGGAGAGAAAAATTAGGTTTGGGCAGGCGATGTGATGTCAGGAAACATCGCCATGGTGTTGGGTGTTAGGCAAGCATCTTCTAGAGAATCTAGAAGATTCTTTATGGGCATTGTGGCACTGGTAAGTGAGTACCATGGTGATAGATCAAAGTTAGTGCTTTTTAAATAATAAAATATCTCAAACCATTTAGCCTTTCCATTTCACCACCCAACTTTCCTGAGAAGAAGAGGTGAGAAGGACGAGGATAGGAGGAAAGAGAAAGAGAGGGAAAAGTTTTGAAAGCCAAAGCTTAGGAATTTATCCTCAGGCTAGTAAGGGAATTATAATCTCAAGTTAAGCTTCTAAATATCTGTCTCTAATTTTTATTCCTATTATATAAGTTATAGATTAAAATGTATTTTTCTCAATACTTATGAAGGTTTCACTATATAACCTTTTTTATTTTGTTATATGTTCTGTTCTAAATATTTTTACTATAACAAATCAAATTTTAACCGTTGATTTTTCTTATACAATTTTTTAGTATGCTATTAAAGTGAGACTTTTCTAATATATGCAGTAGTTATATAAAAGTCTTAAAATATCATATAATATATTATATGTGTAGTGAGTATTCTATTTTGTAAGCAATATGATATTTTACTCACAATTCCTACATTTAAATATTGCATTAATTATTTAATATAATTATTGTTACATTTTATTGCATTTTACATTACATCATATGGGAGCTTTTCTACTCTGAAAGGTGAAAAAGTACACTCTTTATTATATTACAAGGGCCCTGAATGTACTCTTTTGGCCTCATTTGTCTGATATAAATGAGAGAGAGATT
>NW_021358764.1:0-259 GCF_001605985.2 Dendrobium catenatum | reverse complement strand
AATTGCTGTTAGGATTTTGTTTTTCATCTTCTACCTTATTTTCAGCAGCCATTTGAATTTTTGAAACAGAAGAATCTGTTTTCCCTTCATCTTCAACATCTACCATGGAAATAACACCAATAACTTTTGGTTTATCCATGGATGAAACCTTTTTGAAATCTGGAAAAGATCTTCTCTTATTTTTGAACTTCACGTGCATCTAAGGTCCCAATGTATTATCAAGATGAAATGAATTTTTGAGGATCTCTTTGACAATAGG
>NW_021358763.1:0-215 GCF_001605985.2 Dendrobium catenatum | reverse complement strand
TGTCTAGCACGCACCTGACCCTGCCGGAATTCCAGTGCCAGGCGGGATTCAAACCCCGCACCTCTCATACGCGCGCTCACCAACTTACCACCAGGACAATATTGAAAACCTAATATAGATGCTGAGTTTTTTTTATTTGAATTATAATGACATAATATTAAATTTAAAATATAAACATAATAAAATAAAAAATAATTAAATTAATTTATAAAAGC
>NW_021358762.1:0-420 GCF_001605985.2 Dendrobium catenatum | reverse complement strand
ATCCTTCTATACGGGTCAATAGAAGTCGACAGGGTTCGAACCAACAAACAAATATACGGTTGCGACGACCGTCATATTTGTCTTAATACATTCATATTAGGTCTTCAAGGCCTACAACAATGAGAATTCACTATCAAAGGGCATAAAGCCTACGAAACCTGATCCTCTATCGACAGCCCGATAGAGTTGACAAAGTTCAATCCATAAAGGGAATGCCCCCGAACACCCCGATGATGGCCGTGTTGAATGCAGATCTCAACCGGAGGGGTTCCCAAATATTTTCAAACGCCTCCCAAATATCCAAAATCCATTCCAGATATTTCAAATTACACTCAAATGCCTACGAAATCCTAAAAAACTCCACAAAAATCTCAAAAATCCCAAAAATCCTAAAAATATTTAAAATTGAAATAAATCCAT
>NW_021358761.1:0-205 GCF_001605985.2 Dendrobium catenatum | reverse complement strand
ATCTCCCTTATCAATAAAAATAATCAATGTCCCAAAAAAAAAAAAAATTCTGATTTATTCTTATTAAAACATGATTATAATTACCTCATATAACTTTTTTTAATAACAAGCTTAAATTTACAATTATTGTTATTCACTAAAAAAATATCTTTAAGTCTTAAATATTAGTTTTTATATTTTTATTATATGATTTTCTTATTATGAT
>NW_021358760.1:0-1109 GCF_001605985.2 Dendrobium catenatum | reverse complement strand
CTATCAGAGACTATAGCCTCTGGTACTCCATGCAACCTGACCACCTCTCTGATGAACGTTGATGCCACTGTCACTACGGTATATGGATGGCGTAGGGGAATGAAATAAGCATACTTGCTCAAGCGATCTACCACCACTAAGATCACTGTGAACCCTTCTGATCGCGGAAGCCCTTGTATGAAATCCATGGAGATCTCTTCCCATACCTGACCTAGTAAATCCAGCGGCTGCAGTAATCCTCCTGGAGACATGGCCAAATACTTATTTCTCTGACATACTTCGCATTTGGCTACCAACTCCTTCACGTCCTTATGCATCCCCTTCCAGTACAGCTCTGAAGCTTTCCTCTTGTATGTCTTTTGCACCCCTGAGTGATCCCCAACAAAGCTCCCATGGAACTACCGAAGTAAGTGTGGAATGTGGACTGATGTCCTGGGCATCACAAACCTCTCTTGATATAACAGTCTGTCCCCCTCCAATGAATACCATGGATGGCTACTCTCTTCCCTCAGTAAATCAACCATGATCTTTCCCAATTCCTCATCCCTGACACTCTCCTCCTTAAATGCCTCCCAATCAACATCAAGGGAATTGATACTGCCATCTCCTGCAACTCCCCCATGCACCTCGACAAGGCGTTTGCCGCCTTATTCTCCACTACCGGCATGTATTGAATTTCAAAATCATACCCCAACAATTTGGATAGCTGCCTTTGATGCTCCTCTGTCATCCTCCTCTACTTCAACGAATACTTCAGGCTCTGTTGGTCCGTTCTAACAATGAAATGCCTTCCTAGCAGGTAGGGCCGCCACTTATTGATGGCTAAGACGATGGCCATCAACTCCCGCTCATATACTGATTTCATCATGGCTCTAACTGTCAACACCTGGCTGAAATAAGCAATGGGTGGTCGACGATTTTGCATGAGCACTGCCCCCAATCCAAACCCTGAAGCATCTTTCTCCACTACGAAGACCTGAAGCTAAGTATAATATAGTAGTCATAGCCTTCTTGAAACTCTCAAAAGCTGTTATGGTCCCCTACCCCCATAGGAACACATCCTTCTTCAACTACTCTGTCAGTGGCCATGCTATGTTATTGTATTGTAC
>NW_021358759.1:0-758 GCF_001605985.2 Dendrobium catenatum | reverse complement strand
CGAGCTCAATTTCTCTTGCCGAGTCGAGCTCGAGTTCGGTATTTGATAGTTGAGCTCGACTCGAACACACCTTGACTCAAACTCGACTCGACTCGTTTGCACGCCTAGACAGAAAGAATCGTAGGCCTTTATGCTCCAACATAAAAATCAATAGAACAACAAAATGATCACACATGCATTTGCTTTTGACTACTTTATTAAAAAGAGTTTTCTTTGATGGCTCCAGTGAGCAAAATATGCAAACGAGGTATAAATTGTAGAACCATTAGACTTGGGTTGAGATTAACAATACAAGCTCTTCATATATGTAGCACATAAATGCTCCTACCGATACATCTTAATATAATTTATGCTAAATGTCTTGACATGATTTTTTCTCCACTGAGAGTCCTCTTCGATATGGAAGTAGAGATCGTCTTCCATCATATTGATAGGGGTACGGTTGCAATTTTTTTTTTTTTCAATCAAATACATATCATTTATGAAATATGTGTATGATATTTAGAATTGGAATAATTAGCTTATAAAATATATATGATTCACATAATTACTTGAATGACGATAAATATAATGCATATCTTACCGCCTTATTGCTTAACAAATATTATTGCAGAAAATGCTCTCTTCATTATAGAAGTAGCAATCGAGAAATATAATGTAAAGATAGTAAGCCAATAACTTAAAAGATACGCATTATATATATATATATTTACTTCAATAATTATTTTTGCAATACTAACAATGCTTTCAAAGCTGAG
>NW_021358758.1:0-287 GCF_001605985.2 Dendrobium catenatum | reverse complement strand
TGGAGTTTTATTCATCTTCGATCTAATGTTTACTCTGTTTAAAACATAACAGGCTGTGTTGATTTCTTCTACCCAAAAGTATCTAGGAAGGGTATACTCCACTAACAATGCCCTAACAGCTACTACCATAGTTTTATTCTTCCTTTCTGCTAAGCCATTTTATTGGTGAGTTCTAGGGGCTGAGAAATTGTGTTCTATTCCTATCTCTTGACAAAATAACTCAATCCTATCATTTTGGAACTCTCCATCTTGATCGCTATGGATTGTTGATATTTCACAACCTAATT
>NW_021358757.1:0-285 GCF_001605985.2 Dendrobium catenatum | reverse complement strand
CTTACATCAAGTTCATTTGAGCTCTTTTGTATTTGTTCAAGTTTAAATCTATCGTTTAGTGTCAAGCCCAAACTCCTTGGGTTCAAATTCTTTTGCACCAAGTCCCAAAGCCTTTACTCGAGTTCAAATGTCCAAGTCCTTGTTCATCTTGTTTGATGTTCAAATGGAAGTTCAAGTCCCCTGTTGCTCAAATCTTATTCAAGTCAAAGTTCCCTGTTGTTCAAGTCTTATTCAAATCCAATGTCCACCATATTCAAGTTAAGCTCATTAATATTTGGTTTTAAG
>NW_021358756.1:0-282 GCF_001605985.2 Dendrobium catenatum | reverse complement strand
GTTGAATGCAGATCTCAACCGGAGGGGTTCTCAAATAATTTCAAATATATTCCAAGGCTCCATCCAAAATCCCAGAAAAATCCAAAAAAACCAAAAAACTCCACAAAACCCAAAATCCAAAAAAAATCTCAAAATCCCAAAATTTTAAAAATATTTAAGATGAAATCAATCCATCAACCACTTAAAGCAAAATCCATCCACCCTCCGCAACAGTTTACCGGGGTGGACAAATTAAAATAAACTCTAGCTCACAAAAGAGCCAAATGCCTAGTCGAAAATATC
>NW_021358755.1:0-239 GCF_001605985.2 Dendrobium catenatum | reverse complement strand
AGGATTGGATGGATCATTGAAGTTTTCTTAATATTTTAGTGGTAATGCATTAAGAAAAAAAAAAAAGCTATAAAAGGGTTAACATAATATGGATTGTCAATTACAACAACCCTTTTATGTTTTTTTTGTCATTTTTTTTTTCTTTGGAGAGGAGCTCATGGGAAAGAGTAGGGTGCTTAATTATTATTTAGATGGAATTAGAAACACTACAGGAAAAACAGTGAAAACCGGCGGTTTGA
>NW_021358754.1:0-385 GCF_001605985.2 Dendrobium catenatum | reverse complement strand
AGCGTAGCTAAAATTTAGTGAATTACACATTATATTGTTATTTTTAGGTTATATTTCTTATAAATATAATTCATAATGAAAATACTTATAGTATCATGATATGAACTAAAAAAATTGATTACGATAGAGAGTTCCAAATATGTAATCTAATTTTGAAAATTAAAGTTGACGATAGTCGAAATCATGATTAACGGACAAAGTACAGTGAAAGCGTAATAAAAGTGCAGTGAATTATATTATATTGTATCATTTTCTAGAAAAGTTTTCTTAAAAATTTAATTTCTAAATTGATTGCAGCTAAAGCACAACTAAAGTGCAGTAAAAGCACATTTAAAACATAGTGAAAGCGTAGCGAAAGTGCAATAACAAATGCACAGTGAAAGCT
>NW_021358753.1:0-362 GCF_001605985.2 Dendrobium catenatum | reverse complement strand
CATATGGAATTTCATAATCTTTTCATGAAGAAGTGTCACCAATGCCTCTCGTGGTGCTTCATCTTCAATCTTGTTTGGTAAATTGGATTCCTATCTATGCAAGGAATCAACACCTGGAGATTGAAGAAAGCCTGAAAGAAATTAAGCAAGATTAAGAAATTTCTTGTTTCTTCAGTGTTAACAATGAAAACAAAAATTTAATTTCTCACCTTGTACCATGTCAAATGTTGCTTAGGGAACACATCTCCCCATTCAACAGACGGACTTCCATCTAGTGATGTGTTCATCGTTCACACCAACCTGAATCGAATTATGAATCAGAAAATTTCAATGTTGATGGTACTGATTGGAGAATGAACAAG
>NW_021358752.1:0-1079 GCF_001605985.2 Dendrobium catenatum | reverse complement strand
CAGGGATTCTTGGGTTTGAGTGTGACCTCTTGGCTCAAGGGATGGCGAGGATCAAACCCATTTTCCTCATTTGGCTAAGCCATGGGATGGCTTGGTTTAAGGGGTTGTATTAAGCTCTCTTAGGATGAGAAATGAGCTGCTTTATAGCAGGATTGAATAGCATTTTATGGGGAACTTATGTGGCTTAATTGTTTCAAGTCTTTTAGAAGCTAATTTGAATATTTAATTTGTCAAACCAATCAATGGAGCTTAGGTGTTATTCAAGAGAGTGTAATTGGCTCTTTGGATAAGTAGCCAAGTATTTGAAGCCATGGCAATAGAGTTTTGGTCAAATATATGAAAATGTGGTTGTTTACGACCCTTCCAATTAGGTTGACCAAGTTAAATCAAGGGGGATTTGACTTAGGGAAGCATTGGACATGTTTGAAATGTTCAATTGAGTGAATTTAAAGGTTAATCTAGTTTGAAATTACTTGGAATGTATTTTGGCTTTAGTTTGGTGTATGGTTAATTTTGTCAACTATAGTTGAATTGGTCAACCAAGTCAACTCATGGGCGTGAGTTTGAGTCCAACAAGTTTGGTTTGATGATTAGAACTAATGAAGGTGATCTCAAGCCAAGGCAAAGTCATTTGGATTGAATGAATAATTAAGCCCTTAAGGGGTAATTTGGTCAACATGAGTTGACTTGGTGAACTAAGTAAAACCAAGGCTTAAATTTAAGTTCAATGCATTCCTAATGATGTTTAGGATGCATTAGAAGATGTTTCATGTCATGGTGTGGATTGGGCACGTTGGAGTTTGGAGGAAACTTAAATTTTGCCCTTGAGGTACATTTTATTCATTAGGGACTCTGGTCAATTCTGGGTCAACCAGCGCCCATTATAGTGCATTTTTATGTTCAAAATGTCATAAAAATGTTTATAGATATACTCAATGGTTTTGGGGAAGGTCCCAAGGTCAAATTCATAAGGTAAAAGGTCTAGTGACATAGACTGTAAATATTTGAAGGTTTTGTAGCCTTTGAATTTTAATTGAGTTTTTGGGATTAGAAGTCTCAGATTGGCCTCAAATTTGAAG
>NW_021358751.1:0-560 GCF_001605985.2 Dendrobium catenatum | reverse complement strand
GGTTCGACCCTTTCTCCTAAGGTCATAGTCTCTACTCTTTGAATTGCCTCTATATCATCATCTTCAATTTTAGATTCAGAGGACTTATATGATTCATCAAATACCACATGGGTTGACTCTTCTACTACAAGGGTTCTCTTATTAAAGATTTTATAGGCCTTATCTACAGAAGAATATCCTAAGAAGACACCCTCATCAGACTTGGGATCAAATTTTCCTAAGGGATGTTTACCATTATTCAAGATGAAGCACTTGCATCCAAAGACATGTAAATGTGAAAGGTTTGGTGTCCTACCCTTAAGGAGTTCATATGGAGTTTTATTCAGCTTCGATCTAATGTTTACTCTGTTTAAAACATAACAGACTGTGTTGACTACTTCTGCCCAAAAGTATCTAGGAAGGGTATACTCCGCTAACATTGCCCTAGAAGCTTCTACCAAAGTTTTATTCTTCCTTTCTGCTATGCCTTTTTATTGGGGTGTTCTAGGGGCTGAGAATTTGTATTCTATTTCTATCTCTTGAAAGAATGACTCAAACCTATCATTTTGGAACTCTCCATC
>NW_021358750.1:0-311 GCF_001605985.2 Dendrobium catenatum | reverse complement strand
CTGGGAGGCTGCCGAAATTTTCAGTGAACAACAAAGGACTTGGACTAAAAATTTTAAAATTGATTTAAATAAGATTCAAACATAAAATCAATTTTAAATTAAAATTTGATCGAGTAATGTTAGACTTAAATTTGAACGGGACTCAAAATCTGAACTTTATTTGAAATTTACTCTATATCTGATGCATATAAAGTGAGCTTTTAATCAAGAATGCCAATAATTACATAAGCAAATCATATAAAAAAATTTACATGCTAAACTACGTGATCAGAATACTTATGGAATTATAATTTATGAAAATATCACTTGAT
>NW_021358749.1:0-233 GCF_001605985.2 Dendrobium catenatum | reverse complement strand
TCAGAACATAAATCTAGATAAAACCAGTTTTGGAGGTAGAACCTCTCTTTTAATATTTATTTTATTTTAGATGTTGACCACACTCACCCAAGAAAGAAATGAGTAGAGGGACCAACGGAAGAAATGATAGTTAAAACTACCGATGAAACAAAATTCTGCCACTATTAAAGATGGGAAGAGAGATTTGGTCCCACCATGCGTGCCATTTTTTGTTGGTGGAATTTTGAAAACAG
>NW_021358748.1:0-409 GCF_001605985.2 Dendrobium catenatum | reverse complement strand
CTCTCTCCCACTCTCTCTTTCTCTCCTCAAGGCCTTCACAGGTCAAGGCAGCAGCAAAAAAGGTTGTTCAAAATGTTGAACAAGAGTTCTTAAATAGAAGAGCTTCAAAGGAGCTCATTAATTGCAAGTTATCGATAATATCATCCAGGCCGATATGGACATCGTCCTGGACGATCAGTAAAAATCTTAGAAGATCGGCCAGAGCATCGCCCTGAATGCAAACTGGACGATTTAAAATTGGCTTGATTTTCCAGGCCGATCTCACGATCGTCCCGGCCGATCAATTCAAATCAGAGGAAAATCGTCTAGAGCATTTGCCTGAATTCAAGCTGGCCGATATTTATCGTCCTGAAGTAACCAAGGTTTTTTTTAATAGATCGTCCTGGCTGATCCTGCGATCGTCCAGGAC
>NW_021358747.1:0-286 GCF_001605985.2 Dendrobium catenatum | reverse complement strand
TTTGGAAGAATCAGTTCCGAAACAAATTCCAAAGCCATATCCTGGTTTGTCTGTTCGTTGAGCTGGTCGCGGCCCGGTGCGGGCGGGATTCATCTCGGGTCGGGTTGTGACAGCTGCCCCTCTCTCCCTCCCATTGGAGATATTCTTGCGGCGACCACCCGTTCTCACTTGCATGAATGCATGGACGAACCCGAGTGGAACTTCGGGTTTGAGTACGACAACCAAGGAAGAGTTAACATCCTCCGATCTCCCTTCTTCGACGTAGGCTTTGATTTCGACGACACCG
>NW_021358746.1:0-295 GCF_001605985.2 Dendrobium catenatum | reverse complement strand
GGGTAGTTTCTTTCGTGGTTCTTCAGTTGCCTTGAAGCATAGGCAATGACCCTTCCGTTTTGCATCAAAACACAACCCAGCCCTTTGTGAGAGGCATCACTATAAATCTGAAATCCATCCGTCCCCGAAGGAATAGTAAGCACTGGAGCAGTCACCAAACATTGCTTCAATCTTTGAAAAGCCTCTTCACATTGATCTGTCCATACAAACTTCACTGCCTTTTGAGTCAATCTAGATAAGGGCATAGCTATACGAGAAAACCCCTCAACAAATCTTCTATAATAACCAGCTAAAC
>NW_021358745.1:0-214 GCF_001605985.2 Dendrobium catenatum | reverse complement strand
TTTTTATCAATGCTTTTAAAACCGGACCGGCCGGTTCAACCGGTTGAACCGCGAACCGGCCGGCCGGCCGGTTACCGTTTAAATGGAAATCGGTTTCGCATCCAACCGTGGTTAAACCGCTCGAACCGGCAGTTCGACCGTCGAACCGCCGAACCGGCACCGGTTTTTGTTAACCGGCGGTGCTGCTCGTTCGCGAAGCAACAAAGGAAAAAAA
>NW_021358744.1:0-215 GCF_001605985.2 Dendrobium catenatum | reverse complement strand
TAAAATTGAGGTTGATCAAAGGTGGAGGTTGATTTGAAGTTGGAGTGATCCTAAGATCTAGGAGAGTTCTAAGATCTAGGATTTAAAGGAACCCTAGGCTCTAGAATAAGCTCTAAGGTCTAGTTCTAGGAAAGATCCTAAGGTCTAGAGTGGATCCTAGGGTCTAGGATTAAATCTCGATTTTGGATGGGTCTTAGTGACCTCATACAAAAATG
>NW_021358743.1:0-770 GCF_001605985.2 Dendrobium catenatum | reverse complement strand
AGAATGGATCCTAGTGATATTTTCGACTAGGTATTTGACTCTTTGTGAGCTGAAGTAATTTTTAATTTGTCCACCCAGGCAAATTGTTGCGGATGGTGGATGGATTTTGCTTTAAGCATTGATGGTTTGATTTCAGTTTTAAATATCTTAGAATTTGGGATTTATTGGATTTTGGATTTTGTGAGTGGACTTTTAAAATGTTTATGAAATGGACCCCTCCAGTTGAGATCTGCATTCAACACGGCCATCCTCGGGGTGTTTGGGGTCATTTCCACTTGATTGAACCTTGTCGACCCTATCAACTTAACGATACGGGATCGGATTTCTCGTAGGCTTTATGCCTTTGTTCATGAATTTTCTTTGTTGAAGGCCTTGAAGGTCGAATATGAATGTACAAAATAAATATTCCGGTCCACTTCATGACCGCATATTTATCCGAGAGTTTGAACCTTGTCTACTCCTATTTATCTGCTTAGGAGGATCGGATTTCGTAGGCTTCCTACCTTTGTTCAGTGAATTCTTTTGATTGTAGGCTTTGAAGGCCTAATATGAATTTATTGAAACAAATATACTGGTCGCCACAACTGAGTATTTGTTTGATTATTCGAACCCTGTCGACTCCTATTAATCCGTATAGAAGGATCGGGTTCGAACAAGAATTCACTTATTGACCCACGCATCATCCCTAGACGTCACGTGTGTACCAATAACACGCTCGCCGGGGCCCATGCGAGTGATTTTTATATTGATTTAGACGTACCCCATTGTGT
>NW_021358742.1:0-222 GCF_001605985.2 Dendrobium catenatum | reverse complement strand
CATAAAAATTGAGTTGTGAATAATCTAAATAGAACTTTTATTGAAAGAAAAATACACATCTCAGTAATCAACCACCATAATCAAATTATCTTAGTGGCAATGGAGGCTGTAGAAAATACACATCTTTTGTGGAATACTAAAATGCCAAACTATATTTCTCGTTCTTTTAACTAATGAAGAGTTTGATATAAATAAAAGAGTCTAAAAAAGAGTCCCCTTAAG
>NW_021358741.1:0-225 GCF_001605985.2 Dendrobium catenatum | reverse complement strand
GGCATAAAATGAGCCCACAAAAAAAATATATGCTTATTTATTATACAACTAAAAACTTAAGAAAATCCTTGATATGTTCGAAACTTGTGCTTGAAAATCTTGGTTCCTGATTCAACAATTCGTGCATTGATCTTCTATTAGATATGCTTTATGAAAGAAGTTTTGAAAAAATAATGTTTCTTTTTCCTGTTTATTTTTTGATTTAGATATTGAATTAAAAAGTTT
>NW_021358740.1:0-273 GCF_001605985.2 Dendrobium catenatum | reverse complement strand
AAATTCCCCAGAACCTAATCTCGTTAAAACTCATTGCGGTCATCGTCACGCATACACTCAAAAGAAAAATAGACAGATGGCGCAGAGAGGCTGGGATCACACATTAAAATTGAATTTTTCGGTGCCCACAATTGCAAATAACTCAGAATTTCTTTTTATTTATGAAATTAATATTTAGATTTTCTTAACTATCAAATTTTTATGACAAACAATCTAGTTGGAAAGACTTTAGTATATTGTAAAATTTACTGTGAAGTTGATACATGGAAAATA
>NW_021358739.1:0-487 GCF_001605985.2 Dendrobium catenatum | reverse complement strand
GAAAAGGTGATCGCAGAAACGAAGAAGCTAATAGATGTAGGCTTCATCCGAGAAGAAAAGTACGCTAACTGGATTGCTAATATCGTCCAAGTGAAGAAGAAGAACGGGCAAATTCGTGTCTGTATTGACTTTAGGGACCTTAATAAGGCGTGCCCAAAATATGATTTTCCACTCCTGTATTCGAACTCCTAGTTGACAACACTTCCAACTTCGACATGTTCTCCTTCATGGATGGATAGTCAGGATACAATCAAATCAAGATGGAGCCCGAAGATGAAAAGCATACATTGTTTAGAACTCCCATCAAGATTTTCTGCTACACAGTCATGCCATTTGGCCTGAAGAACGCTGGTGCCACCTACCAGCGGGCGATGACTCATATATTTGATGATTTGATACATCAGAGGGTCGAGTGTTATGTAGATGACCTTGTTGTTAAAAGCCTTCGTCGAAATGATCACTTAAAAGATCTCAGAATCGTATTTGA
>NW_021358738.1:0-1349 GCF_001605985.2 Dendrobium catenatum | reverse complement strand
CTTCACCTCCACATCATAAAAATAATCACGAGCTTCCTGGACTTGATCCTCGATAAAAATCTTAAAAGCATAAGATATTTTGAATTCTTCTACGGCTGCAGAAGGTGACAGTTGAGCCACCTTCTCCAACAACTTGTTCAGGAGCTTCTTATTTTCAGCCTCAAGGATTCGCATATTTTTCAGTTGTTGGTTGTTCGTTGTCTCTGCCTCCACCAACTGTATATGCAAACGATCCATCCGCTCATTCTGAGAAGAGGATGAAGCAATCTTGTTCGTCAATTCTGTTCTGCATTGGTCGAGTTGACTCTCCACCTCCTTCACTCTGCCGTTGTATTTCTTCTTATATTCTCCCTGAAGATATTTGACTTTCACGAATTCATCGTTCCAGTCATCCACGATTTTGTTCACCTCAAGGAAATGTTCAAAAAAGAATCAACAAGTGAAAAGTATATCCTTGAAATTAGACACAAATACAAGGGAAATGGAGAGAAGGTGAACTCACCAACTCTTCGGCTCGTCGACGACCAATGCACCTATGTTTCAGAACATCCTCTGGAATGTATATCCTGGACGGAGAAAAGCGAGGGCCCTTGCCGGCAACTGCAAAAACTTCGTTCGACTTCTTCTTCTTAGGCTTATGTGAATCTCCCTCGCCCTCAGGTCGCTTGGGTTGAGTTTTTTGGGCCTTCGGGACTTTTGCGGATATCTTCAACTTCTGCGCATGCGACCTCCCTACATGAGTGGATATTCCCACATTGAATAAATATTCCTCGTATAAGCATCTGCTAAGAGAATGCATCTCATAACGAAGAGCTTCGATATCAGGAAGCTTCAACATACTCAACAAGTATTCCGCTCCAATATGAAGGTGAATATGTAGCTCCTTCAACTTTCCCCTTCTTTCTTGGAGGCCCCAATCATTCTGCACAAAGAAAAAACCGTTAATCCAATATTTGGATGAATCCCGAGTACGAACATCCAACCACTTGGATCTAAAGGAAATTCGACCCTGCGGATCAGTATAGATACGCCCCATCCGGGATAAACATTCTACAGACAATACCGCTTCATGATCTCTGAAAAATACGATCAGACCCACTACGACCGACATAGCCCGGTAGGAGAATTGAGACAAACTCAATCCACAAGCCGTCAGGATATCAACCAGTTCAGGCGGCGCGGAAATCGAAACCCCGCTCGCAAACTAGACTCATACACTGTCACGTATCCCTGGGGAGGGAAGCAGGCACGCTCAGATCTCGTCGGCACCTTCATCACCAAGTCATTAGAAAAATGAAACTTTTTCCTAAAAGAGATGAAAGAGTCTTCGGTAATGGTGGAGATAACGT
>NW_021358737.1:0-343 GCF_001605985.2 Dendrobium catenatum | reverse complement strand
AATCTAACCCTTTGAGATCTCAAACCTATTTTAAAAGTTACTCCAAACCCACCCAAACTCATGTGAGACCAAATCACATTGAGTTTGGCTTGGTCAAAAATTAATGACCATGATTTGATCCCTCAAACCTATAGTGGATTGCCTTAAGTTCCCTCCAAACCAGCTTATTAAGGTTTATCCATGCCACCTCATATGGTTTGATCCTTTGACTGGTCAAACCATTCAAATTATGGTCAAAATGCCATTAAATATTCAAAGAATTGATCTCATGGCATTCAAGTTCCAATCCCTAGCTCCAAACATAGTAACCAGCATTCAATTCACTCTGCCCCTTGCCACCTCA
>NW_021358736.1:0-339 GCF_001605985.2 Dendrobium catenatum | reverse complement strand
ATTCAAAAACTCATTTCTTTTATGTTTGTAAACTCGTATAATTCAATTTTGTTAAATTTTTACAGCATAATAAAAGATGTCTCACGGATTAATAGTTCTTCAAATTTAAACAATTAAAAAAATTATAGATACCTGGTCATAAAGATGCGCTACAAGAGATTTTGTACCCATTTGGTGAACAAACTCCTCGGTTGCGCCCTCATTTTTTTTCACCTCGCATTTTGTTTGGACTGGGCGGTTTGTTTGGTAAGCCTCTGAAAATTGACGAAGCAACTGCTGTTGGTTTCCGCCCTTCCATTGCCCGAGTGTTAGTTGAACTTGATATAACTAAAACCTATC
>NW_021358735.1:0-354 GCF_001605985.2 Dendrobium catenatum | reverse complement strand
GAGGGTCAGCACATAGATCGAGTCTAGAGAAGATCATGCTTTTTTTTATTTTCCAGCAATTAATTATAATTAAGTAGAAAAATTAATTATAGTTAATAATAATTAATTACTGATAGTTAATCATAATTAGTTATGATTATTCAATTAATTATAATTAATTAGTATTAATAGTAGTTAACTCATAATTAATAATTATAATTAACAATAGTTGACATTAATCAATTACAATTAATTGCAGCAACTATTTGGATACAAGATCTATATGTGATTTGAGCAGGATATGATCAAAATTATGCATGATATAACAGGATTAGAACAGGATTAGAACAGGATTAACAGAGAACTAAACTCTAT
>NW_021358734.1:0-414 GCF_001605985.2 Dendrobium catenatum | reverse complement strand
AGAAGGAGAAGGCAAGAGAGAGAAAGAGAAAGAAAAGAAAAGGAAAAGCTTGGTTTTGGAGCCCGCGGAGCGCTTTTCTTCCGACGACGCAGTTGGAAGATTTGTTTGTCTCGCAGTAAGGACTCCGAATCCTATTTCTGTTTTCGAAGATTTTGTGTTTTGGTATTTTTCTGTTCAGTTTTGTGTTTCCGTTACCGAATTTCTTGCATATCTTTGGAATGACGAAAGTTTTACCGCGCAACTTTTGATATATTTCTGATATGATATGTCTGAACGTTTTGAGTATTTTCTGTAAAATTTATACCGGTTATTTTGGGTTCTGTGTGATTTTTATCGAATAGAAAATTATCAGGATGTTGTAAAATGTTGTCTCAGTATGATAAAAGTCTTATAATGTTGTTGTGGATATTCTGG
>NW_021358733.1:0-321 GCF_001605985.2 Dendrobium catenatum | reverse complement strand
ATTGTTTGAAGAAGCAAGTGAGTTTGCTTATGGCTGGAGAGCGATGTGTATTCCAAGGCTTATGAGGTGTTCTCTCCAGTCTGATTCTATGTTGGAGGTGAGCAGAATATGGAAGAAGGGATGTCCAGTATTTTTGGCTTTGGTGCGGGATCTAAACTTGGAGGTTGGTTCTGTTTCTGAGATACCTGTGGTACGGGAGTTTGCGGATGTTTTTCCTAAGTAGTTGGTTGGTTTACCTCCAGATAGAGAGGTGGAGTTCTCTATTGATATTTTTCCCGGTACCTCTCCGATATCAAAAGCTCCGTATAGGATGGCACCGAA
>NW_021358732.1:0-306 GCF_001605985.2 Dendrobium catenatum | reverse complement strand
TACTTTAAAAAATCACTGCAAAAGTTATTTTTATCAAATTTAGATAAACTTTGAACTGCATATCAATGGCGACAATATTGTTGAGTTGGAAGTCTTCACAATCATATGTCATAATAAGTAGTGCCCATAAACTAATAAAATTAACTTTTTTATTTTTTTGCACATATTTATTTGACTTATATGATCTTTTCATTATATATAATTTAGGAATTTTTTTAATACGTACATGTTGAAAATATATTAGGCTAAATATGCAAGGGAAAAAAAATTCTCCTTCGTAATATTCCTTCATACTCTGCAAGCATT
>NW_021358731.1:0-248 GCF_001605985.2 Dendrobium catenatum | reverse complement strand
GAAAACGGCCCCGCGTCGCCCGAAAATCAACTTTTGCAAACTTTTCCTCCACTTTCTCTCTCCTCAGCTAAAATTAGATATTTTATGATTTTTCTCTCTCTTCAAAACGACTGATTTCAGCTTTAAAATACACTGATCAGCCCGGCCGATTGCACGATCGTCCTGGACGATCAGACCAAATCCACATCGTCCTGGGACGATTTCTCAGGACGATAATTAATTTCCTTGGATGATAAAAACCCCTACTC
>NW_021358730.1:0-213 GCF_001605985.2 Dendrobium catenatum | reverse complement strand
AGGACCCTTACTCGACAGGGTCGAGCTTTCTCCCACCAGGGGAGAATGATGAGGGCATCAGATATCGACACGTGTACCATCGCCGGGGACGCCGATCGACAGCCTTGATTCAGAGTCTTTATTTTTGATGCTTTAGTTTTTCTTTTCATGAGTTTTATTTCATGTTTTCCTTTTGCACCCCTATGAGGGAATTAGTACTTATTGTAGCCCAAG
>NW_021358729.1:0-200 GCF_001605985.2 Dendrobium catenatum | reverse complement strand
GACTTAGGATTTGATTCTGGATTTCGGATTTGGTCTGGTGTTTAAGTTTGAATGATTAATATTGATGTATCCAAATCATCTACAATCATTTGGGTGATTATTAATGATTGGTTAAGGTCAGAGCTAACTCACAGGTAGGATCAATATCTGAACTGGAGTTTGTGTTCTGGACTGGGGTATGGACTTTGATTAAGGCTTGA
>NW_021358728.1:0-489 GCF_001605985.2 Dendrobium catenatum | reverse complement strand
CAGGATTCTTAATTAAGACAGCCAACATTAACATATCGGCCTGGACGATACGTATATCGGCCAAGACGATAAGCTCAAAACAAAAAGAAGTTGCCGCCATAGACAATTAAGGTATACTGTATTTTTATATTATCGGCCAGGACGATCCTTGATCGGCCTAGACGATATTCACAAATTATGCCTTAATTGATAGGAAATCAAGGGAGAAATTAAGGATGATTGATACGATCATATCGTCCTGAACGATCTTAGGATCGGCTAGGATGATCCAGTCAAAAACCTTAAGTTACTCTAGGACGATAAATATCGGCCAGCTCGTATCCAGGGCTATTGTTAGGATGATTTTCCCTTGATTTGAACTAATCGGCCAGGACGATCATGCGATTGGCCTGGATGATCTAGCCAATTTTCAATTGTCCAGCTTTGCATCCAGGGTGATGCTCTGGCCGATTTTCTGAGATTTGTACTGATCGGCCAGGCCGATGTCCA
>NW_021358727.1:0-321 GCF_001605985.2 Dendrobium catenatum | reverse complement strand
ATGCAAGGATCCAAGGAAATAATGCATTATTCAAATCAATGAATTTTTCAAAGTATTTGATTTTTAAAATTTGAAAGAAAAGAAAAAATAATTATATCAAATATTTCATGAATCTAATTCAAATATTTATATGAATTTATTTAATGCAAAAATTGATCAGTATAAAAATTTAAATGATGAGAATACAAAAACTATATAGGAGAGAAAAATAATAGTGAAAAAGAGAGAGAATCAATAATGCAATAATATTAAAAAAATAATAATTTCAACATTTGGTAAAAATTAATGCATTAGTGAATATGGATAGAGAACAATTAACTA
>NW_021358726.1:0-1908 GCF_001605985.2 Dendrobium catenatum | reverse complement strand
AAACAAGTGGCAAACTTGCCTATGGACTCATCCACAAAATTTGGCCATTAAAGTCGCCTAAGCATCAAAAGTTTCTTGCCAATTTATAACTAAGATTTTGTTTGAAATTGTTTTCTTATTATTTTTAGAAGTAGCTTTTTAGTCTAAAAATTTCTTGAACTTAAAATTTTTGTACTAAAAAGTTGTTTTAGAAAGTAGTAAGAAAGCTATTCCAAATGAAGCCTGAATCTCTAGAGATAGCATCAAGAAAACTTCAATCGCATTGATCTCTCCTTGGATCTCATCAAGTGTTCTTTATGTACTTAGATAGCATCAATTAATATAGATTTGTTAATTTCACAATAAATATGTGTTGAGTCTTGACATATAATATCATCTTTCACTCAGATATAGGCTTCATTTGGGTCTACTTTCTTGCTGCTTTCTAAAGCAATTTTTTAGAGCACAAATTTCTTGAAAGCGGCAAAAAATAACGGTAAAAAACAATCCCAAATGAAGCCGGTCTTCTCAGTAGTTCTACATCATTACCTAAACTAATAAATATGAGATCCAACAACGAGTGGAGAGGATCTTGAGCCTTGTCTTTGTATTAAACAAATAATCGTTTGCATGAATTATATGAATTTTTACTAGGGGTGCCTTTTCACTGATTGTTAAATGATATTTTGAGGTTATTTGAATTAGCAAGGCTAAGGTTTTGTTTGAGATGACTTTTTCGTTGCTTCTTAAAGCAGTTTTTTGGTATAAAAATTTAAATTTTTGTACTAGAAAGCTTCTTTAAGAAGCATCAAAAAAGTCGTCCCAAACGAGGCCTAACATTATGATTAATAATAAAATCATGACAATCCTATTGAATTTATTATCCATGCAGTATATTTATTGATTTACTAGCCTGGTAACTCCTGCTTATGGGTGTCAATTTAAGTCGAACTTGAAACTGACTCGACACTATTTGGGTCAATCCGAATCCGACCCGTTTTTACAAACGGGGCGGTTTTCCGGACGCAAGCCCGACCCGCTTCGGGTCCAGGTCAACCCGACCCGACCCAAATGACCCAGTGCCAACAAAAAAATTGCTAGTTTTTTTGTCCAAAAACGGGTCAATCTTCTCTTTTCGGGTCAATTTTTGAAACAACTCGAATTGTTGTACCCGAATCGGACCAATTTCGGATTTAGTTTGACCCTAACTCATAATTTTCGGGTTAGAATTGAGTCGAATTTCGGATCATGTCAAATATTAACACCCCTACTCTCCGGGTATAGAAAGTTTTTGGCATATCAAGTTGATCAGCTTTGGAAAATCTTGATTGCTGTATGATAGTAAAGTTCCTTGTCCCAGTGCCGTTCTGTTATACATCTTTTTATTTATTTATTTAAACTGAAAGGAAATGAAAGAAATGAAATAAATTCTAATAATTTAATGTTTGATTATGATTTTATAATAACTGATTAGTTTTTTTTTTTATTATTTCAATGCACTTAAATTCACCACATCCAAATTCAATTTTAGTCTGTTTGGGGCAATTTTTTAATTGTTTTTCTTTTAAAATTATAATCATACTAATGTGTGATAATTAAAAAAAAAGAGAATATACTTATAGTGCTTTAGACAGCTTTTAAAAAAGCTACTTTTGCAGAACTGCTTCACAATCACTTTTATATTAGGATTTTTTATTCGAACTCGAATGAGATAGGAGGAATTTCTTCCGTCGATCACTCAGGCCGCAGATCCGACCTCCACTTTTATATTAGTTGACATTGATAAATAACAAGACTGCATTCCGGATTAGAATGCTTTCCCAAATTCATACCTATAGCTCAAATTTAGCTTTTCTTTCTCTGGTTGAATTCTATAATCAGATTCTGACTCAGGAACAATTATTACGTCCTCTGACCGGACGTAGAGCT
>NW_021358725.1:0-205 GCF_001605985.2 Dendrobium catenatum | reverse complement strand
GATATATTGGTTCGATACGATTGATTTGATTGATCGATGGATTCTCTTGAGATTTCACGTATTGATTGATTGAGCTGGATTAATCGTTTTGCCTACTGTTGCATTGACGATGGATTTTCACGTTGCATAGATTCATTGACTATTGACTGATATGATTTGATTGACTGATATGCATATTGATAGCATCGCCGTACTTTGATTTCAG
>NW_021358724.1:0-435 GCF_001605985.2 Dendrobium catenatum | reverse complement strand
AACCATAAATCCTACAAACCGTCCCATTATAGTTGGCATAATGCTCCAGGTGATTATTAAAGATTAACAAAATGTAATTCTTAAAAACTTTAACCAAACTAACCCAGTTGCTAACAGTCTCCCTCATAAAGAAATAGTAGACAAATATACGCTCAATCCAATAAGGATTCCAACAAATCTCCCAGTCAATAGTCACAAAGTGCAAATAAGCCCAAATATCAGTATAAGTATCAGCAATCCGGTAAAAGCAAGTAAAATCAAAAGTGCTCCAGTTGTTCATCTTGAACCAAATGACATAAGAATTGTGAAACAGAATAAGAATAAAAACCCAAGTAGTACCCAAATTAATCAAAGCATTTAAAGCCTCCAGATGCCATAGAGCACGGTCAGAACCAGAGCAACTCATTAAACCAAACAGAAAAATAGAAGATGAGG
>NW_021358723.1:0-329 GCF_001605985.2 Dendrobium catenatum | reverse complement strand
GCTCTTCTATTTAATATTTGACAAGACACTTGGTAAGCATCTTTGGCAGCCATTGTAGCTTCATTCTTTTGGGGGAAACTTAAAGAGAGAGCTTGAAATGGAGTTAGGAAAGGGTGGAGTTTGAGAGAGGGAGAAGATCCTTGGAGGGGGACTCAAATGAGTGTGGAGGGGGATTCCACACGGTTGCTCCGACGAGCTTGCACCTTAGCACCATCGGATTCAAGGATTTTCTTGAGAGAAGTTCACAGAATAAGAAATTATCTTTGGTGTCAAAGGACTCGGCTACTCCGCCGCACCGGGGAAGGTGGAAGTGATTTTGTAAGGGCTTC
>NW_021358722.1:0-308 GCF_001605985.2 Dendrobium catenatum | reverse complement strand
AGCAAACAAGTATTTGACGAATACCTACGCCGTCGATCTCAGATTCAGCCATTAATGATTAACTTGAAGATCTCGCGCCATCGATCTTAGATCCAGCCAGGAGGAGATCAAATTGAATATACATATATCGAATGTTATATTAGTTTTAATATTGTATAAGATATGAGAAAAAGAATATGCATTGTATTTTATGCATGTTTAAATATTATAAATAGAAAGATTACCTTCTGAGCTTACATGGTAAACTTAACCAATTAAACAAACATTTTTCAGGTAAGTCTCCAGACATAGAATTGGTTGAAAGGAAG
>NW_021358721.1:0-385 GCF_001605985.2 Dendrobium catenatum | reverse complement strand
CTCCCATACTTCTGCTATACCACCACCCGAGGCCCAGACTTCTGTCGGGCCATCACCCGATTCCCAGAGCTCTACCAGAGTACTGCCATACTACAACGGTCTTTTTGATCACGATCTCCAACCAACTACGATCTAATGGACCTCTATCTCATGCCGACTATGATCATTTCGACCTCCATCACATACTACGGTCCTTCCAACCTACATCGCCAGACAACGAACCTTTTAACCTTGGTCTCCTGCATACTACGATCCTTCCGACCTACATCATCAGACAAATGGTCTTTCTCACCCCGCTCTCCTGCATACTACGGTCTTTCCGACCTCTATCCTATCAATTATGATCTTGCCGACCAAACAAACATGTCTATGTTAATTATTATTA
>NW_021358720.1:0-329 GCF_001605985.2 Dendrobium catenatum | reverse complement strand
TTTTTTAATACTTGGCTCCCGCTTGTGTTAAAAGGATAGAGACACTCCTCCTCTTCGACTCTTTTCTCATGCTCCAAGCTTCGGCAAAATCCCGCAAGCCAAAACCAAAGCACATCTCTTCCTCTCGGCCGAACCCCCTAGCCTTCTGTGACTGAGCACCTATCGTTGCTTTCAATTCCTCCAGCCGACAACAAGTCTTCTCCTCCCTGTAGCCGACCGAAGCTCTTCATCCCGGTCTTCCAAATCCACGAGCCCAGACCAAACTCAAGTGTTCCGATCGCCATCCCTCCGAGCTCTTGTACCTTATTTCTTCCACTCGATGACCCTCC
>NW_021358719.1:0-851 GCF_001605985.2 Dendrobium catenatum | reverse complement strand
GATTAATAATAAGTTCATACAAAATAGTATTTGAACTGTTCATACGTACAAATATATGATCATACTATATAATTGTGTACATTCAAAATTTAAAACTTTAATTTTCTAGATGGTTTTTCATGTCTTTTTATATAAAAGGTCCACAAAAAACTGACACTTAATCTTTTTGTCATCTGGTCTTTGTGATTTGTAAAGGGCAATAGAAGGATAGAGTGTGAGAGGGTGTTTGAGAGAGATTTCTTCCTAGTATAGTTTGAAGAGTTCACAAAGTTACTCAAAGGTAAGGATCTTTATATATACTTTGTATTTCTTCACTCTTTCTCTTATCTTTCTAGATTGCTCTCTGCCGACACTTGGAGCATGTGAACACCCAAAGATTCTCTGCCTACACTTGAAGAGTGTGAACAGCTGAAGGTTCTCTGCCTACACTTGGAGGGTGTGAAAGAATGAAGGTTCTCTGCCTACACTTGGAGGGTTTGAAAGGATGATGATTCTCTACCACGCTGGGGATTTTTGGAAGAGATTTTTATAAAGGCTTATCGGCCATACTGTGAGAGCAAAAGGAGAGTCACTTTGGAAATAGTGCAATACCTGAAGTGGGAGGCTTCAGGGAGTGGATGTTGGTCGTGTTGGATCGAACCACTATAAATCTTTGTGTCTTTTATTTCCAATACTTATTTACTTACTTTCTACAAGTTATTGATTCTGTGGTTGAAAATTATTTTGAAAACTTTAAAATTAACTTACTATGAATCATTAATTAATTTCACTTTTAAATTCCAAGAAGGTGTATTTTTTAAATTACCAATTCAAGCCCCCCCCCCTCTTGGTTAGCATTAGGAAATTAACTT
>NW_021358718.1:0-1400 GCF_001605985.2 Dendrobium catenatum | reverse complement strand
GAAAGGGCTTGAACTTGAGCCTGGTTTGAGCATCATCACCTTCTCACATCCAACGCCAGTCAAAGCTACCACCTGAGATTGGTGAAAGGTGGAAATGGCAAAATTGACAACGACTCCCCTACGAGTACTCCCAAGAGCTCGTAGTGGATACAACGGGTCCCTACAAATTAGTATGATCCGCTTGTGGATAACAACAGTGGATAAATCGTAAGCATCAACGAATCACTGTGGGCACAAGTACAAATATCTCCTACGATGACCCCTACCAGTGCCTGTTGATTGAGAAGGCAATATGGGAGACCAATAATGGAAGGACCGTCCCCTACAAGCGGGTACAATCATCAACCACCTGAGATTGGTGAAAGGTGGTTTCAATGCAAAAGCAAGGGTCTTCTACAAACATCTCTAGGAGGTCGTAACAAATACAACAGATCCCTACAAACAAACACGAGTCGCTTGTGGATAACAACAGTGTGTATGTCGTATGTTCAACGAAACACTGTGGACACAAGTACATCTCCTACGAATAGTTCCAGGAGCTCGTAGTGAATACAACGGGTCTCCGCAAATACATACAAGTCACTTGTGGATAACAACAGTGGGTACCTCGTAGGCACAACGAACCACAGTGGGCACAAGTACAATCAACAACCTCCCGAGATTGGTGAAAGGGTGGATATGATTCAGAAAGAATGAATCTCCTGCAAACATTTTCTAGTAGCTCGTAGTGAGTACAACGGTCCTCTGCAAATGGCTACAAACAACTTGTGGATAACAACAGTGGATATATCGTAGGCACGACAAACCACTGTGGGCACAAGTATAGATATCACCTACGACAATGGTGATCAAGATCTACAAGTACGTCGAGTACAAGGACAACCTGATGTACGAAAAAGTCCACTACACTAAAGATCTCGAAAGGAGATCTTTTCAAAGCAAAGCAGCAATCAGTGGACTTCGAAGTCTAAGAGAATTCTTTCCCCGGTGAATGAGAAAGGGGGAGTCAATATTATGTCCAATACTCCAAAGTTCAGAAAGACCCATCCCCGGTGATTGAGAAAGGGGGAGTCAACATCAATGCCACGCCACCAGATCTGAAACACGTATACAAGCCGACAGAAGGCGTCTACAATTTACAACACCACGCCACCGGATCTGCAACACTGATAAAAGCAGACAGAAGGCGTCCGCAACATTTATATTCGGCCTTCAAGGCTTTCAACAAAGAAAATTCATGAACAAAGGCATAAAGCCTACAGAACCCGATCCTCCTAAGCAAGCAAATAGGAGTCGATAGGGTACGAACGATCAAATAGATACACGGTTGTGGGGACCGATGTATTTGTTCCAATACATTCTATTTAGGCCTTCAAGGCTTAAAATCAGGAAAATTCATA
>NW_021358717.1:0-691 GCF_001605985.2 Dendrobium catenatum | reverse complement strand
TTCAGTCCAATTAAAATTTGTGGAGGTTAAGGTGTGTACTCTTAATCCTTCAGTCCTTATGTTTAGGAAGATACTAAGGTCAGCCTTGGTGATTTCAACTTTCTTTTTAAAAACAAAGGAATTGATGACAGCAGGGTCGGAGTTGAAAGACATGTTCGCTAAAAAATAATGAAATGTTTCCTTGTTGTAGAAGTGTACTAAGGTGAGGATTAAGCCAAATTGAGTAGAGGTAAACAAGTGCATTACCTTAAAAGTTAATTCTTCCTATAGGAGTACTATAGATGGGGTAATTTTTGTGGAGACAAACCTAGCATAGGATTCTTCATTGGCTTTAGAAATGAAATTTTCAGAAGTGTTTCTTGGTGGACCCTTAGTCAAAGACTTTTGGCGCTTGCTAGAACTTGCCATTGAAAGAACTTGAGAGAAGAAAGGTTTGAAAGAGATGTGTGAATGTGACTGTTCAGTAAAAAATGCCGTCAATTTATGGAAAAAAATGACTGTTTGTACCAGACAAAATTTTCGTTCGTCCCGTACGAATTCGATTCGTCCCGAATAAAAAAAATTTGTATGGACGAACGAATGAGTCAAAAAAGAAACGGCTTTTCGTAAACACAAAACTTACGAAGCATCCTTTCATATAGGCTTTTGACTAAACCGATCGTACAGACGAACACGTGTTCGTCCGGACGAT
>NW_021358716.1:0-424 GCF_001605985.2 Dendrobium catenatum | reverse complement strand
TTTAGTCCTAGAATTTTTCTATTGTTCAACTCGTAGGAGTGTCAATTTTGCACGGGTCAACCCGAACCCGACCCGTTTTTTGCAAACGGGTCGATTTTTCGAACTCGAATCCGACCCGCTCAAGTTTGGGTCAACCCGAAACGATCCGAATGACCCGGGACCGACATAAAATTATTGATTTTCGGGTCAAAAAACGGGTCAATCTTCAATTTTCGGGTAAAAAACATGTCAATCTTGGCTTTACGGGTCAAAATTAGGTCAATTTCAGTTAATGGGTCAACCCGAACCCGACCCGATTTTTGAAACCGGTCGATTTGCTAAACATGAACCCGACCCGTTTTGGGTCCGGGTTGACCCTAATCCGAAATTTTCGGGTCTTATTCGAGTCGATTTTCAGATCGTGTCAAATATTGATCCCCTATTG
>NW_021358715.1:0-458 GCF_001605985.2 Dendrobium catenatum | reverse complement strand
AGCAAATACCAAGTTGCACCGAGTTGTAAAAAACTCGATACAACTCGGTATTTGCATGGTATTGGTTTTCACAGAGCGGTATTTCTCATTTTTACAAAGCAATACCTAGCAAATACTGAGATACCGAGAAAATTGCGAACATAGCATTTCCGGCTTCCGCTCCGGGTCAAGTCGTCGGGCCACGCGGTTTAGAGTAAGAGCACGTGGCGACATGTTATTGGCGGCCGAACGCAGCTCTACGTCAGGTCAGAGGACGTAATAATTGTGGGGGTCAAATTTTTAAAAGGATTAGATTTAGCGTACAAATTAAAAGAAAGAATACAGCCTAAACTAAAATTTTAAAAATATAAAAAATAATAATTGGTATTGTGTTTTCATAAAACGTGAGTCAGAACGTTTTGCATAAATGGTATTAAGCGAAGGTCGGGCTGAAGTCCGGCGGCGGTCGGGGCCAAGCG
>NW_021358714.1:0-565 GCF_001605985.2 Dendrobium catenatum | reverse complement strand
TGCGTGATTTGGTTTATATTATGAGAGTATTTAAACTCTTCTATTTCTTGTATTTTTTTCTATAAATATCATATGTCAACATTAATAGCAGCAAGTTTGTCTAGCTAAAACATTAAACTTCATATTTCTTTTTAGATTTTATTTAATATTGATTCAAATTTTTTGCACACATGGTTCATTATTTTGTTATGCAAATTTTGTATTCATTGTTCATTTATTCAGTAATCAGATTATTTTCGACTTTTATCAATAAGGTAATCATCTATTTATAAATGTTTATATTTTTTTTGAATTTTAAAAGAGCTCTCATCTCTTCCATCATTGAGATCTCAACTAGATTCATGATATGGGTTTGTCCATTAGTTTGCATTTTTTTTTCTCAAAAAATATGCTGAGAAAGCTGTTAAATTTTATAAGAAATTATCATTACATATTATTTAATGAGCCAATAACTAAAATGATGCCATCAATTATAGAAATCGAAACTCAATTATGTAAGTTTAAATTTATTTTTTATTTATATTATGATATTAAAAATATAATTTTTATTATATTTTACAGATGA
>NW_021358713.1:0-732 GCF_001605985.2 Dendrobium catenatum | reverse complement strand
AGGGCTAGAAACGATTGCACGGGAGGAAGCCCTAAATAGCCCAGAAATCGCCTCAGAGCAGATCAGGATTAATACTTATCAGTAAAGGTGAAAATTTTGGGAACATTAGGTGTCCATTTTATAAACTAATTTCATCAATATTTTCAAAATATAATCATTTTATGGGTATTTTCTAAAACTTTAAAGTCCTAAAAAAATTTATATGAATTTTATATTAAAATTTTGATTAAGTAAATTTGTTATATTAATATTTTATAATAAAATTCTGAAACTACTAAATTAAATTATTAAATCCATTTCACATTTATTCATTTCAGCTAAGTAAAGAGTAGCTTAAGAAAATGAGGAGAGAGAAAAAGAAAAACCTAGATTTGAAGGCTAGGAAGTGATTTTTAGCAATTAGATTTTTTGAGAATTATGCTCGTCTCACTATTAGGAATCAATGTCTTATTTATGGTTTTAATAATTTTATATTTTTGGTATTTTTTTTATCAAATTTATATTTTTATTATTAAAAAATGAAAATAATTTTGTATTAGTAAAATTTTCTTCCCGTAACTTTTTTTATGTTAAAGAGACTGAGATTATGAATATTTTGAGTATTTATTTGAGATTTTCTTCAGATGAATTTAAAAAAGCAATGATTTATGTCTATTAAGAAATTTATTTTGACATCTAAAAATAAATTTTTAATCAAATTAAAGCTTCATAATGCTGTTATATATAATCCCC
>NW_021358712.1:0-220 GCF_001605985.2 Dendrobium catenatum | reverse complement strand
TCATTCTCTACATGAAGAGGAGGTTCAAGAGTTAAGATAGCTGATCAATATTTATTTCCAGCAATCATTTTAGACAATCACCACTAATAACATATAATCCTATCATTGGGTTTTAACTATTTGCTCGTAGACATGTGATTTTTGTAATCTGTACAACGAGAATCAAATAATTATACTCAAGTATATATAATCTTATCTTCTTCAATTAGGAGGAATGAAG
>NW_021358711.1:0-250 GCF_001605985.2 Dendrobium catenatum | reverse complement strand
CAAAGGTTTCTCCAAGCAAGGTTCCAAGCCGTCGTCTTCGATCATCATCCTTTATCCTTGGGGGTTCAAGGGAGGTCTTCTTCAGCGATCGATCAGGGTTCTTTGCCTGCTTTAGGATGAAGCAAAAAGAGTCGGGTTCACTGCCTTGCCGGTGTCAGTGGAAAGGAGTTTTTGTAAGGGCTTCTCCACCTTGCTGTGGAAAAAAAAGGAGAGCACTGTGTTTAGTGCAATGCATAACAAGAAAAGGAGT
>NW_021358710.1:0-376 GCF_001605985.2 Dendrobium catenatum | reverse complement strand
AGGATATGCTGGATGATTCGGACATTTTTGGTCATACTGAAGACTCTGGTAACATGATAGGTTAGGCCACTTTGTCTAATCATATTATTGACTTCATACCATTTGAAAGTGTTTTTACTCATTATAGTGTGGGCTCTATATCCTTCAGTTCTTAAGTTCAAAAAGGCACCAATGTCGCGCTTGGTGATTTCAACTTTTTGTTTGAAAACAAAAGAACTTATATAGGAGTGGTCTAAATTAAAACTCATATTGATTAGAAAGTAGAGAAAGGTTTGTTTGTTGTAAAGGTGGACGAGAGAAAGAATGAATTGAATCTGGGTAGAGGCAAAAGGTGCATTGCCTTAAAGTGTATCTCGCTTTGAATTAGAATGCGAGA
>NW_021358709.1:0-433 GCF_001605985.2 Dendrobium catenatum | reverse complement strand
TGATCATCCTGTACAAACTAGGTTCGTCCAGTACGAATGGTTATTACAAGGTCAGTTCTAGAAACTGCTGAAAACTGTTCTAAGTCGGTTAATCGTTTGGACGATGTTTTATTCGTCTGGACGAAAATTTTACAGAGGACCGATCATCCTGGACGATTCTTGATTTCGTTTGGACGAAAATTTTCTAGAGGACCAATCACCACGGGCGATAATCTAATTTCGTCTGGAAGAAACTTTTCCAAAGACCCTATCGTCCTGGACGATTATTAATTTTATCTGTACGAAATGTTTCCAGAGGACCAGTCGCCACGGACGATAATGTAAATTCATCTGAACGAAAATTTTTCAGTGAACCAATCGTCTTGTACGATATTTTATTTCGTCCTGGACGAATAAGACTTAGAGAGAAAAAAAAATTTTCGAGCAAGTTCCT
>NW_021358708.1:0-273 GCF_001605985.2 Dendrobium catenatum | reverse complement strand
TATAGAAATTTTTCTATAACTTTTTAATATCCAAATAAATTATAAGAATTTTATAATGAAATTTGATTATAATAATATTACTATGTTATTATATTTTTAAAAAAATTCTTAAGCACTTAAAATATCAAATCCCATTGATGAGGACATCTACATGAGTTCTAGCGCGAGGAGACATGCATGGTCTACGGCCATGATCTACTTTTGATTTTATTATATTTGATGTATTTTGTTTTATGCTTTATGAGTATATTGTATTTCTTTCCATGTATGCCC
>NW_021358707.1:0-301 GCF_001605985.2 Dendrobium catenatum | reverse complement strand
CTCTCTCCTAATCACCTCATTAATCCCACAAAATCAGTCCCCAAATCCCCTCCCTTGATCGCCCATAATTCCCCCTAGATTTAATTTGGATTTCAAATTAAATCCATCACATTAACCCCTCCAAACTTAAATTTCCTGCAGAAATTCCTGCACCTCTATTTGGATTCCACCCTTGGCCCAACCTCTCTCACCACCTTACTCTTTGCCGTTTCTCCTCCAACGCCCGAGCCGCCTCTCTCATCCACTTGAGAACGTCCCGCGACAACCGCTCACCCTTGCCGCCAAGAATGTATGGAGGAAC
>NW_021358706.1:0-570 GCF_001605985.2 Dendrobium catenatum | reverse complement strand
ATGAATACGGCGTTGTCCCTTCAACATTACACCAGTGTATGAAGTATCTCATAGAAGGGGAAGAATTCAGAATCTCTGGTGATATTCATCCCTTTGCAGTACATGAAGTAACAATTTATAAAGATGCTAAGTACTTCATGCCAAAGAAGCAAAAGTCGTCAAGTTCTCTTGAGGCTAGAGCATCAAATTCCAAGACTGCAAAGAAATCCAAACAGGAAGGTGATAAGAAGCGTGTAGGGAGAAAGAAATCAATGCCGGTTCCTCCCAAATCACCAACCCTTCCTAAAGAAAAGAAACATGTACCTCATCTGGGGAGCGACACAGATGAAGATGATGTTACTTATGCTAAATCTCGAAATGTGTGCCAGTCCACAGATGAATGGAGTAGACAGGTTGAATTTTCAAATGATGATTATGACTACGACTCAATCTACATGAACTCAGTGCATAGTGTGTTCTCTAGAAGAATAGACAGTTTGTCAGTTTCAGATAGTGTACTCGTAGTCACACGTGTTCCTTTGCAACACTTCAAAGAAATCATTTCGCGCGAGGTGCATAAAGTTGAAGAAC
>NW_021358705.1:0-1162 GCF_001605985.2 Dendrobium catenatum | reverse complement strand
AATCCAAATTGATTTTGAGAAACATTAGTATCACGCTACAACGTATACTCCATAACTTGCTCCCATAGTTTTAAAGTTAGAAACATTAACTTAATTCCATTATAATACACACAATCTTGTACATCACCTTTATTCTTAAAAATAGGAATTAGCACACTCATTGTCAACTCATCTAGAATCTTTTTAGTCTTCAAAATAGTATTAAAAATTTTAGTAAGCCAAGAAATTCCTTCATCTCTTAAGCATTTCCATACCTCTATTGGAAGATCATCATGTCCAACAGCTTTTCCACCCTTCATTTTCTTTGAAGCCTCTCTAACTTCGATTTTACTAATACGCCAATAAAAATTGAAATCTTTATTTTCATTTAGGGTGCTAAGGTCACTACAGTCAATCGTATTTTTACATTCTTCAATAAAAAGTTTAGCAAAATATCTCATCCACCTTTGTTGAATATCAACTTCTAAGAAAAGTACTTTTTAATCTTCATCCTTAACACACTTCACTTGAACTAAATCCTTTCTACTCCTATCTCTTTATTTGGCTAACTTATACATATATCTTTCTTCCTCCTTAGTATTTAATCTATTATATAAATCACTAAAAGCTAAGGACTTTGCATCGTATATTGCTTTCTTAGATTCCTTACGTGCCTCTTTATATCTTTCCCAATTATCAGAGTTTTTACAATTAAACTAATTTTTATAACAAAACTTCTTATTTTTAATCTTATATTGTACATTTGGATTCCACCACCAACTATTTTTACAATTAGGAGCTTTTTCATTTAAAACTCCAAGAATATCTTTTGCAATATTTTAAATATAATTAGCTACTTTTTCCTACATAACATTAGCATCCTCATGCACAGACAAAATCTTAAGATCTAAAATCTTACTCTTGAAAATATTTTTTTAATATTCTTTAAAATCCCCCATCTCATAATAAAATATCATTTTACTTTATTTTTTACTTTCTACCCCTTTATCTTAAAGTCCAAAACTAATAATCGATATTGGGTACATAAATTTTTAATCGGAATAACTTTACAATCTTTGCAATCTAAGAAATCTTATTTTCTTATAAGAAAATTGTCAATCTGAGTTGTACTATATCCGTTTTTATTAGTGATGAGATGCTCATTCCTTTTCTTAAATAAGGT